>NW_028261381.1:181758476-181835656 GCF_051295495.1 Thamnophis sirtalis | reverse complement strand
CGGATAGTCAGGAACACAGGAACATCATGAGGTAAATCAAAAAGGATACAGAGCACACAGAAGAAGAAAGGCGGGAAAACAGGGAAGCTCCCCCTTTACACTCACAGCAACCAATCACAGAGTAGATTGCCTCATGCAGAAGCCCGCACTCTCCGGTCAACTACAATTATGTGTTCTGGTCAATTTTACACTACTGTTCCAGCTATTAAATTAAATATCTTAACAGTTACAACAACAGAATCTTACAAGTCTCAAAATGCAAACTTCCCACTGCCATTTTAAACTACCTGATCCATTAGGATGGGTCCTTCCTAATTTTTTCGCCTGACCGTTGAGTCACTGAGGGCTCCTGCCTCTCTTCTCTGATGGTTGCCTACCCAGCTTCTCTTCCCCTTGCCTACAACACACAATTGTAGTTGACCAGAGAGTGTGGGCTTCTGCATGAGGCGATCTACTCTGTGATTGGTTGCCGTGAGTGTAAAGAGGGAGTTTCCCTGTTTTCCCGCCTTTTTTTCTTCTATGTGCTCTGTATCCTTTTTGATTTACCTCATCCACATATTAAACAGGGTGAACATTCCCTGGCACTCCCATTCGCAATCTCCAGAGTCCAGGACCCAAGTTCTAAGACCCAGGCTTATGACCATCACTGGTCAGGGCAGCTCCTTACCAACACAGATGGTGCCACTGGGATCCAATTTGCTTCCGGGCGAACACTCACACGCAAAGGACCCAGCGTTGTTCCGGCAGAGCCCGTTGACACAGGGGTTGGATGTGCATTCATTGATATCTAGGAGAGAGAAAGAAAACAGGGCAACCTATAGGCGGGGAAGGGTATTACCACATTTTTCGGAGTATAAGACGCACTCCACCCCCTAAAAAAAATGGGTGAAAATTTTGGTGCGACCTATAGACCAAATATGGGCTCCCGAACCCCCTACAAGTCACATTTTCACCCCCCTTGGGCCCACAGAAGCACTCTGCAATGCTCTGCACAGCCTGTTTTCACCAAGAACAGGTCTGTTTTGGGGCTCTCAAACTCTCCCCATGTCACATTTTCGACCTCCCCAGCCCCCAGAAACACTCTGCATGCCAAAAATGGGACGTCCAAAGGGTTCGGGAGGCCCAAAATAGTCCTCTTTTTTGGCCTGCAAATGTGCTTCTGGGGGGCCGGGAGGGGGGCAAAAACGAGATGGGCAGGGGTCAAAAAATAAATTTTTTTTTCTTGTTTTTCTTCCTCTAAATCTAGGTGTGTCTTATAGTCTGGTGCATTTTATAGTCCAAAAAACATGGTATTTGTGTGTAAAGGAAGAAGTCAAGATGGTGGCCAAAGCTGTCTGAATAAAGGCTATGTGAACGAGGTCTGGGGTTTTAATAATGCCACAGCAGCCAACAATTTGACTTTTTCACTCATCACCTGACCCTGGATTTTGGGGGGGGGAATTAACAGAATTACAGAGTTGGAAGGGACCTTGATGGTCATCTAGTCGAACCCCCTTTTCATGCAGGACACCCATTTCAGACAAATGTCTGAAATCCAGTCTCTTCTTAAAAACCTTCGGTGTCGGAGCACCCAAAACTTCCGGAGGCAACTTCTGTTCCACTGGTTAATGTTTTCACTGTTAGGAAATTTCTCCTCCGTTCTAAGTTGCTTCTCTCCTTTGGTTAGTTTCCACCCATTGCTTCTTGTTCTGCCCTCAGGTGCCTTGGAAAATAGTTTGAATCCCTCTTCTTTGTGGCAACCCCTGAGATATTGGAAGATGCTATCATGTCTCCCCTACTCCCTCTTTCTATTAAACTAGACATATCCCCAGTCCCTGCAACCATTTGTATGTTTTAGCCTCCAGTCCCCTCATCCTCTTTGTTGCTCTTCTCTGCACTCTTTCCAGAGTCTCCACATCTTTTCTACATCGTGGCGACCACAACTGAATGCTGGATTCCAAGTGTGGCCTTACCAAGTGGTATTTATAAAGTGGAATTAACCCTTCACGTGATCTTGATTCTCTCCCTCTGTTGATTCAGCCTAGAACTGTGTTGGCTTTTTTGGCAGCTGCTGCACACGGCTGGCTCCTATTTAAACGGTTGTCCACTCGGACTCCAAGATCCCCCTCACAGTTACTACTATTGAGCAAGGTACCACCTATGCTGTACCTGTGCATTTCGTTTTCCTTGCCTAAATGTAGAACCTGACTCTTTTCCCCACTGAATGTCATTTTGTTAGACAGGGCCTAGTGTTCACAAGTGTGTCAACAAGAAATTAAAAGCTCAATAGTTTCTGAGGATCTGTTCCAATTTCCTGCTTCGTGGCCATCAACTATTTGGGATCTACCACATTCAACCATGTCCCTTGAGTGCCATGGTTTCAAGACTTCCACCTGGATATTTGGGGTTCCAAGGTGGTTACCTTCACATGTGTCTGTCTCGGTCTGGAAGACAAACCCTTTCGGGCAGCTGCAGCTGTAGCTCCCGGGCGTGTTGCGACACAGTCCATTGTCACACAACAGGCGATTGATGGCACATTCATCAACATCTGGCGAGAGAAAGTAAAGGCAGAGAACCTGAGCAACGGGAACTGGCAGGTGGATGGGAGAGCAACCTTTTTCCCCCCATCTTCTCTTGAGCCATAAGGACTAGCCACTTTAAACAAAAAAAAATCAAGGGAATCTAACAGGATAGACAGGACAATGGGGTTCAATTCTGACTTTCCCCTTTTTCCTATCCTTCCCGTTGGGGATTAGATGGAGAATCACGATTTCCCAGGAGAGAAGATGTCCATTCTGTCAAATACCAGAAGTTATTCACCTTCAAGGTCAAGTTCTTTGCAAAAGTTGAATCAACTCCCGCGAAGTCTTTGACGCTCTCTGAGCTGGGTTGTACATTTGCAGACATTTCATTACCTGACTAAGTTACCTCATCCGTGCTAGGGAGTGTGGGGTTTGCTCCATGTTTATATACAACAGCTTGCATTGGGAGGGTTGGTGGAGTGTTGATAATTACTTGATTAGGATAGTGTTTTCTGTCTGTTGCTTCATTATTTCTCTCCACAGTAGTTCTTCGATTAGGAACTTGTTTTCTACTTGATTGTTTGTCTAGTATTAATCCCCGCTTCTCTGGGTGTTCTGTCTTATCTGAGTGATTCTCAGTTGTTAACAAAATGGACACCTCTGGCCTAAGAAACTATGGTTCTCAACGTCATTCCCCCACAAGTACAGAGCTGATTTTCATCCCTCTTTGGTGAGAGATGATAGTTAATCAACCATGGTCAATCCTTCCACTGCTATAAAACATCAATCGCCACTTTCTTCCTCCAGTCCTTGGCTCACCCATCACAGAATAACAGAACATAATAACACAGATGGAAGGGACCTTGGAGGTCTTCTAGTCCAACCCCCTGCTCAAGTAGAAGACCCTATACCATTTCAGACAAATCCAATCTCTTCTTAAAAACTTCCGATGTTGGAGCATTTACTACTTCTGGAGGTTAATTGTTCTCACTGTCAGAAAGTTTCTCCTTAGTTCTAGTTCTTAGTGCTTCCCTTCTTGGTGAGTTTCTATCCTGCCTTCTGGTGCTTTGGAGAATAGCTTGACTCCCTCTTCTTTGGGGCAGCCCCTGAGATATTGGAAGGCTGCTATCCTGCCACCTCTACATTTCATTAAACTAGGCATGCCAATCCCAGCAACTGTTCTTTGTACATTTTAGCCTCCGGGCCAGGGGTGAAATCCACTTACCTTTGCTATCGGTTCGGTAGGAATGTGAGTGCGCCCACATGCGTGCATTCGCACCCATGCTCGCTTAACTTGCACGCACCACCTCCGTGCATGCGCGGAGTGCCAAATGATGTCTGGCCCGGTGGGCGGAGCATACTACTGAGCTCGCTTGGCAAGCGAGTAAGCGAACAGCGAGGTAAACAAACAGTGTGTGTGGGGGGGGAGGGGGGATCCACCGTGCCGCAAGATTTAGATTAGCTAGAAAGCAGGAAATCCTGCTTCATAACTAATATAAATCACGCGGCACAGCTGATCATCGGTAAAACCAGTTCGCCCACACCAGTAGCATTTTTTTTAACTACCGATTCGCACAAAGAGCTGACGTCATTGCTAGCGGTTTGGGAGAACTGGTCCAAACCGGTAGCATTCCCCCCCCTGCCCTCTGGCCCCCTGATCACCTTTGTGGAGCCAAGGTGGCGCAGTGGTTAGGGGTGCAGTACTGCAGGCCACTTCAGCTGACTGTTATCTGCAGTTCAGCGGTTCTAATCTCAGCGGCTCAAGGTTGACTCAGCCTTCCATCCTTCCGAGGTGGGTGAAATGAGGACCCGGATTGTTGTTGGGGGCGATATGCTGGCTCTGTAAACCGCTTAGAGAGGGCTGAAAGGCCTATGAAGCGGTATATAAGTCTAACTGCTATTGCTATTGCTATTGTTGCTCTTCTCTGAACTCTTTCCAGAGTCTACATTTTTCAACCCACTGCCCGAGCACTACCGTTTCACAACCTTTGCGATGCTGGATGGCCACCCTTGGTGCCTTGGCCTCAGGGAGCATGTTTTTGGCCCGTCCTCTCTTACTCACCCACGCAGTTCTTTCCAGTGGGGTCCGACTCGTAGCCCAGATTACAAATGCAGCGGTAGCTCCCTCGAAGGTTTTCGCACATCCCGTTGGGGCAGATGTCCGGGTTCAAGGCGCACTCGTTGATATCTATGGAGGAGAATTGCCATTTTGGTCATCTGGCAGTTCTTGGCCCCAACATTCCACCCCCTCCTTTGTTCAATGCGTGAGAATAAAAAAACCATAGCCGATGGATCAGTGGTGGGTTGCCGGAGATACGCCCTGGTGTACCGGAACCTGCTCGAAGCACCGGATACCATTCCGGTACGGTGTTCCAGAGGGCCCATCCACCCACCTGACCTCCTTACCAGTCTTTTAAGTCTTTGGGGCTTCCGCGCACGGGCATGGTGCATACAGCACCTGCGCAACACTCCGCTGAGCAGATAGAGCATCACCGAGGCTCACGGAGGCGCAAAGACACATGTGCGTGCTGTGCGCGTCCATGTGGACGCCGCCGAGCTTGTTCCAACTCTACCGGTTGGAACAGGATCCGAAACCCACCACTGCTATGGATCTATTCGATTCAATAAATATCCTATGGATAATAGCAGGCCAGAAGAAAGAGATACGAAGCAAAGTTTTCAGCTAGGATGATTCCAAAATTTACCAGAAATATTTGTAATCCTGCTGAGCCGTTGCTAATTGTGAAATATGTTTTTGGGTTTTTGTTTTTTTTTGCAAAATATGCACTTGTATGGATTTGTTTAAAACAGGAAGAATGAAACCGTTGGAAATGAGGAATGGAAAGTAACGTACACAGGTATTCACAGAAAGGGACAGTTGAGGAAGTTGTGAAGCATGTATGTGGTTAGAAGAACAGCATGAAGGAGAAGGGGGTTCGAGATCAGCTGGGAGCCCTGTGATTTATAGCACTTTATATACATGTCACCAGAAAGATTGGCAAAAATGTTTAAAGATAAATCAACCAAGCGTTGGAAGTGTCACCAGGCGCTTCATATTATCCTACGTGGTGGACATGTGCAGAGGCAAAAAAAATATTGGGCAAAAATTCACATGTGGTGGGAAAGGGAGGATACAGCGGCACATTGATTTAAAGCCGGAACTGTTTTTGTGGAGTATTTTACCAGAGAAATATAGTAAAAAAAAATTATATTTAACTATTCATATAATAATTGCAGCTAGGATTGTATTTGCACAAAATTGGAAAATGGGGAAAAAATTCCCTCAGTGGGTAATTAAAGAAACATTAGGCTGTGCAGAAATGAACAGATTTAACATTGGCAATGAAAGAGAAGGAGGAAGAATCAGAGTATTATAAGATACGGGGATGTTTTCATCACTGGATAGAAAATGAATATAGACAAAAAAGAAGCAGAGAATTGAATAATTTGGGAAAGAAGGTAGAATCAGAGTGGTGGAGTTGAATTAAACGTGACCCGACAAATGCGCGAACGACAAAAGCACGCCGACAAAACCGCGGTGCTAAAACCGCGATGTCAAAAGCGCGCCGACAACAGCGCGCCGAAAAAAGCGCGCCGACAGAAGTGTGATTTAAGTTAAGGTAAGGTTTAGGTTTAGGTTTAGGTTTAGGTTTAGGGTTAGGGTTAGGGTTAGGGTTAGGTTTAGGGTTAGGTTTAGGGTTAGGTTTAGGGTTAGGTTTAGGGTTAGGTTTAGGGTTAGGTTTAGGGTTAGGGTTAGGGTTAGGGTTAGGTTTAGGGTTAGGTTTAGGGTTAGGTTTAGAGTTAGGTTTAGAGTTAGGTTTAGGGTTAGGGTTACAGCGCGCTTCTGTCGGCGCACTGTTGTCGGCGCGTTTCAGCGCTCATTCGTCGGCGCGGTTTTGTCAACGCAGTTTTGTCCCCGCGGTTTAGTCAGGCGCGCTTTTGTCGTTCGCGCATTTGTGGTGGAATCGAATTAAAAGGCCATTGTCAGAGGGGTTACGGAAAAATAAAAAAAAATACAAACTTAAAAAGAAAAAAAGAACTTGCCTCGTCCGTCGGCTGTGATTCCTATTCCACTACTGCACAAGGCTTGGAATTCAGCTGGAGGGGGTGGGAAGCAAACAATTGTCATTTGGGAAAGTCACATCAAAAAACGGCTGGCACATCTGAACACGTGAATATCACAGATGAAAGATCCTCGTTGCTTTGCAAACGTGACACGCGTCACCTTCCCCGCAGAAGCATTTTTTGAAACGAGAAGCTTTTTTCCAAATAGTCTTCTAAAGAACGGAACAAGTAGTAGGTACACATTACAAATGTCTGCGGCAATAAAGTTGACCCCATATATATATATTTTTTTTTTCACAGTGGGGAAAGTTACGAAGGGGCACTGAATTTCCAGGATTTCGTCTGGTATTAAGACAATTCCAGAAGTGAACAGTTCCAATAGAACAGTGTTTCTCAACCTTGGCCACTTGAAGATGTCCGGATTTCAACTCCCAGAATTCCCCAGCCAGCGAATGCTGGCTGGGGAATTCTGGGAGTTGAAGTCCGGACATCTTCAAGTGGCCAAGGTTGAGAAACACTGCAATAGAATATTTGTAATAATGCAGGGTTGAACTATGGAGGCCTTTGGTGATATCTGAACTCGGTTGCCTTCTTGCAAACTTCTCATTAGCCAACTGGGTAACATCATCAGTACTAGAAGGCGTGGTGGTAGAGAGGAGGAAGAGGAGGAGGAGGAGAACTGTGGGGCCCTTGGTGCTCTCTGAGCCTGGTTGTTTTCTTGCAGACGTTTCATGACCAAACTAGGTAACATCATCAGGGCTATGGGTAGAATGGAGTGGGATTGCTGCCTACTTATACTCCAGTCAAGGAACTACCAACTCAGACAAATAAGTAAAGAGGAGCCTAATCAAGAAAGGTGACGGCACAAGGCAAATCACTGGTAGATAACAGAGAGCGAACCCCATCCTCCTCCACACTGAGAATGTTACCTAGTTGGGTCATGAAATGTCTGCAAGAAAAACCAACAAGCTCAGAGATCACCCAGGACCCTATCCTCCTCCTCCTCCTCCCGCCCACCCAATTTCTCCTCCTGCTCCTCCTCCGTCTTCTCCTTCCCAATTTCTCTTTCTTCAACCCCACCAACGCCGCTCCCTTCTAGCGCTAAAGATATTTCCTAGTTGGGTAACGAAGCGTCTGCAAACTCAATTTTAACCCGGAGCTACAAACATTCTCTTTTATTCAGCTTGCATCTCTGTTCAAATCTGCCTGCTAAAATTTACTAACGAAGCTCAAAATCCCCGGCCTTAAGGGCGGGCTCATTATCCCGAATCCTCAAAGAATCCAATTCCCTGGCCCTTGGCCACGGCCTGACTCCTGGCAATACCAATTTAGAAACTTAGAAAAATATGCAGGCTGACATTGGCCGGTCCGTTTAAGATCAGAGGAGGGCTATCTAAGGTCCCTCCTGCAGCGGTGAGATCTCTTGGCTTGTCCCAGTGGTGAGTTACAACCGGTACGTCCCGGTACGGGCGTATCGGGGCCTCCCGGGTACACCAGGTACGTTCCAGTACGGTGCTCCGGAGGGCCCGCCCCCCTGTGATCCTTACCAGTATTTGAGGTTTATGGGGCTTCCTCGCACGAGCATGGAGCGTACGGCGCCCGCATGATGCTCCACCAAGCAGCTGCCCGTGTCCATGTGGTGGACGGACGGCCCCGTTGCCCCGTACCTGTTGTAACAGGATCTGGAACCCACCACTGGCTTGTCCTCACTTGAGACTTTGAAGAAGAGATTGGACTGCCATTTTTCAGAAGGGGTGTCAAACTCAAGGCTCCCAGGCTGGATCCAGCCCGCGATGTGGTCGGATCCCGCCCATGGGGCCGTCATGGCCTCCCCAGTGCAAAGATGAAAGATCAGGCCAGCGTGGCTTTGGCCCAGTCTACCCAATGCGAAGAGGAAACATGCCAGCAGTTTGGGGAGTGGTGTCAAGGTGGCCACACCCACCCAGTCGGCCACGCCCACCCAGTCGGCCACGCCCACCCAGTCAGCCACACCTACCCAGTCAGCCATGCCCACCCGGGACATGGAGGTCTATCGCAGCCCTGACATGGCCCTCAATGAAATTGAGTTTGACACCCATACTTGGGCGGGTTGGACTAGATGACCTACAAGGTCCCTTCCAACTCTGTTAATCTGTCCTTTTTCCCCACGGCTCCAGATGGACAAGCTCTCCCTGAGGCTCCTTCCCTTCTGCAGCTTTCCCTGGAAGGACTTCAAACATATAGGACGGTCCCACACGGTCTTCCCAAGGAAGGCTTCAGGGGAGAGGGAAAATAACCTTGCCCAGGACATCCAAAGAAAGCGGGTATTTTTGTTTAACTCAACGTCATCCGTCCTTCTCCTTTCCACCATTCTCCCTTTTGGCACTCGCCAAAGATGAGTGGACTTCAACTCCCAGAATTCCCCAGGCTTACACGCTCCTGGCGTACGGAGAAGTGTGAAAATCCAGAGCGGGCTGAAGCTTTTCTTTCGGATGTCTTTATTTTTCTCCGTAAATTTCTTTTTTTAATTTTTTTTTGTTACGAATTTTAAAACCTCTTTGCAAACCAAATTGTCGTCTGGGTCCCCCCCCCCCCAACACTTTTTACATTCTCTCTTATACGTAATTTTACATGACCATTTCCAATTCCAGCTCCATGATTTTCTTCCCATATTCCCATCTTCAACTTAATTTTTTCTTAACACATAGACGGAGTCATTTTTCTGCCCTTTCCACAAAAATATACCCACTTTATCATTTCATTTTCTGTTTGTTATTCTAATTTCAATAGGTAGCATATATCCTCAAGTTCAATTTTAATATAAGTAGCATTTCACCTAATTGGTTATCCAGGCTTAACAATATTATCTTATTTTACTATATATCCTAAGCAGCGTTAACATATTTCCTTTTTTACTAATACATCTCTTTTCCCCTTCCTCCTTTCCTAGCCATTTTCTCTTAACTCATCTCTTTGGCATTCCCCTTTTTCCCTACTCTAAAATTCCCTTTTTCTCTCTCTTTCTTTCGTTTGGATGTCTTTGGATAGGAAACTAAATCTGGGGTTCCCGTCTGTGAATTGGGACTCACCGGAGTTCTTGGCAGGACAAGGATGGCACGGCTCCCCAAATCCGTGGTCCGGATTGGCACAGCAACACTCGGACTTGGTGACGGCTCCCGGGAAGGGACGGGCGCAGGTGCCCTTCTTGATGCCACCGTAACAGGTGCTGCGGACGTGGGTGTCCACGCAGACCCGGCCGTCCACACCGATGGCCAGCCCCCCCAGGCACTCGCAACGGAAGGAGCCCTCGGTGTTGATACACCAGCCGTTCATGCAAATTCCCGGCGTCTGGCACTCGTCAATGTCTGAAGAAGGAAAGGCAGAAGACAGTGAACAAATACCGTAATTTTTTTGGACTATAAGACGCACCGGTGTATAAGACGCACCAAGATTCCGAAGAGGTAAGTAAGAAAAAAAAGGTTTTGTCCTCCCTGCCCCCCCCCCCCAAGAGCCCTCTGCAGGCTTCAGCAGGCCTGGGGGAAGGCAAAACCGCCTCCATTTTTGCAAAGAACGGGCGGAAAACGGGCTGATTTTTTTTGCAAAAGTGGGGGCAGTCTTGCTGGAGCCTGCAGGGTGCTCCTGGGGGCTGGGGAAATGCAAAAATGCCTCAGTTTTTCCTAAAAACAGCCCATTTTTTTTTTGCAAAAATGGGATGCGGGAATGGGGCTTCCGAATATAAGACGCACCAATATTTCCATGCTCTTTTGGGGGGGGGGAAGGTGCGTCTTATACTCCAAAAAATACAGTATTTTTCCTTTCCTTGCTTGGTGGGCAAATGAGGTCAGAGAATGAAACTGACCTCCAAGCTATGACAGTTTTAGAAGTCCCAATTCCTTTATGGCAAACCCAGAAAGTCCTCAACTTACAACAATTCGCTTAGTGACTGTTGGAAGGGCAGTGAAATAAGTGGCTTATGGCCCTGGTTCCCACATTCAACCATTGCAGTATCCCCATGGCCATGGGATCCACATTCAGATGCTTTACATTTGACTCACATTTATGACGGTCGTGGTGTCCCAGGGGGCAGGTGAGTCAAGCCCAATGGGGAAGTCAGATTCATTTAACGACCTTGTTGCTCATTTAACAACTCCAGCAATTCACTTAAACAACAGTGGCAAGAAAGGTTGTAAAATGGATTCTATTCTATTCTATTATCTTCCACTCCATATTTTCTATTCTATCCTATCCTATTCTATTCTATCCTATTCTACTCTATTCTACTCCATTCCATATTTTCTATTCTATTCTATTCTATTTTATTCTATTCTATTATCTTCCACTCCACTCCATATTTTCTTTTCTATTCTATTCTATTCTATTCTATCCTATTCTACTCTACTTTACTCTACTCCATTCCATATTTTCTATTCTATTCTATTCTATTCTATTTTATTCTATTGTATTCTATTATTTTATCTTCCACTCCACTCCCTATTTTCTTTTCTTTTCTATTCTATTCTATTCTATCCTACTCTACTCTACTTTACTCTACTCCATTCCATATTTTCTATTCTATTCTATCCTATCCTATCCTACTCTACTCTACTTTACTCTACTCCATTCCATATTTTCTATTCTATTCTATTTTATTCTATTTTATTCTATTGTATTCTATTCTATTTCCACTCCACTCCATATTTTCTTTTCTATTCTATTCTATTCTATCCTACTCTACTCTACTTTACTCTACTCCATTCCATATTTTCTATTCTATTCTATTCTATCCTATCCTATCCTACTCTACTCTACTTTACTCTACTCCATTCCATATTTTCTATTCTATTCTTTTCTATTCTATTCTATTTTATTCTATTCTATTTCCACTCCACTCCATATTTTCTATTCTATTCTATTCTATTCTATTCTATTCTATTCTATTCTATTCTATCCTATCCTATCCTACTCTACTCCATTCCATTCCATATTTTCTATTCTATCCTATCCTATCCTATCCTATCCTACTCTACTTTACTCTACTCCATTCCATATTTTCTATTCTATCCTATCCTATCCTATCCTACTCTACTCTACTTTACTCTACTCCATTCCATATTTTCTATTCTATTCTTTTCTATTCTATTCTATTTTATTCTATTCTATTTCCACTCCACTCCATATTTTCTATTCTATTCTATTCTATTCTATTCTATTCTATTCTATTCTATTCTATTCTATTCTATTCTATCCTATCCTACTCTACTCTACTCCATTCCATTCCATATTTTCTATTCTATCCTATCCTATCCTATCCTATCCTATCCTATCCTACTCTACTTTACTCTACTCCATTCCATATTTTCTATTCTATTCTATTTTATTCTATTGTATTCTATTCTATTATCTTCCACTTCATTCCACATTTTCTATTCTACTCTACTCTATTCTATATTTTCCATTCCATTCCATTCCATTCTATTCTACTCTACTCCATTCTATTTCATATTTTCTATTCTATCTTATCCTATCCTATCCTATCCTATCCTAGCCTATCCTACTCTAGAGTAGTGCGTCTACTGGGATTTCCCCCCCTATCTTAAGCCAGGGCATTGAACCCTTTGTGCCCTGGGATGCAGGATGTCCTCAACTCTTGGCCTTCAAAGGCGGTTGAAGAACTTTTCTGCTGAGCTTTTGGATGCGGCTGGGGCTAAGGGTCTCCTTCTGCTAATTAGTTTTTGGCAACCGTTTTGCACTTTGATCCCCCCCCCCCCCCCCGGGCGTCTCTCTCTCTCTCTCTCAAAAGCCCAGGGTGCTTTGAAGTGTCTGCCAGTGTTTTTCAACTTTGGCAAGTTCAAGGCATGTGCAACGAAATCCCAGAATTCCTCAGCCAGCAGTGCTTAAAGTTGCCAAGGCTGGGAAACATGGCTGCATGCAAATTCCTACCAATCAAATCAAATCATAAAGATCTGCGAAAGATTTCCTTCCCCGTCATGTCTGCCCTCCTCTGGCTCCCGTATTCTGCAGCGATGGATATCTGCCTCATCTCCTGCATGGCAGTTTCATTTCCCACAATTCCTGAGGAATCACTTATTCCCCCATTATTATGCCTTCTGTAAGTTAAAGCCCATTTGTGAAAAGAAAGAAGAAGAAAAAGAGGGGGGGAGGAAGGAAGGAAGGAAGGAAGGAAAGAAGCAAGGAAAAAGGAGGGAGAGAAGAAGGGAGGAAGAAAGAAAGAGGAAAGAAAAGATGAAAGAAGAAAGAAAGAACAAAGAAAGAAAGAAAAAGAAAGAGAGGGAGGGGGAAGGAAGGAAGGAAGGAAGGAAGGAAGGAAAAAAGAGGGAGAGAAGAAGGGAGGAAGAAAGGAAGAAAGAAAGGAAAGAAGAGACAAAAGAAGAGAAAGAAAGAACAAAGAAAGAAAAAGAAAGGAAGGGAGGGAGATAAACAATAAGAGGAAAGAAAAGAAGAAGAAAGAAAGGAAAGAATGAAAGAAAAAAGCAAGAGAGAGAGAGAAAGGAAGGAAGGAAGGAAGGAAGAAAGAGGAAAGAACAAATAAAGAAAAAAGAAAGGAAGGAACAAAGGAAGGAAGGAAGAAGAAAGAAAAAAAGAAAGAAAAAAAGGAAGGAAGGGGAAAGAAGAGAATGAATGAAAGGAAGAAAGAAAGAACGAGGAAAGAAGAGATGAAAGAAGAGAAGAAAAAAGAACAAAGAAATAAGGAAAAAGAAAGGAAGGGAGAGAGAGAAAGAATAAGAGGAAAGAAAAGAAGAAAGGAAAGAATGAAAGAAAAAAGCAAGAGAGAGAGAGAACAGAAGGAAGGAAGGAAGAGGAAAGAAGAAAAAGAAAGAAAGAGAGGAAGGAAGGGGGAAGAAAAAATGAATGAAAGGAAGAAAGAAAAAGAAAGAAAGAAAGAAAGAAAGAAAGAAGGAAAGAAGGAAAGAAGAACCCAAGGATTTCATGTCCAACAGGCCAGAATCCGGCCATTTCCCCACCCCCTTCTGTCCCAGCTCCATTTTACCCTGGAGTCGCCCCCCCCCACCCACCCATTGGACACCCACCAACGCAGTAGCGCCCGTTGGGGGCCAGCACGAAGCCCAGCTTGCAGATGCACTTGAAGCTCCCGTCCTCATTGATGCACATTCCGTTCAGGCACATGTTGGTCGTGGCGCATTCGTCGTGATCTGTGGAGCAGAGGGCGAGAAAACCTTCAGTGGGGGGAGCGAAACCTGCCCTAGGGATCCCCCCCACCCCTCGTGAGAGTCGGGGAGCTCAGAGATGCAGCCGGGTGTCAAGCTCAGGCCTTGGGGAACGGGGAACGGGACGGGAGGACCTTGGCACCACGAGTGCTGGATGCGGTTTTATTGCCACCCCCCCCCCCCAGCAGAGGGATCACCCGGTCCGGTTTTCTCCTGGCCGCATTTGACCCTGGCTGATTGGATGCCAGTTGATATAAACTTCTGGTATTTTATGGGTTTATTCTTGGTTTCTGTGCTTGCTTGATAAAGACTTTCTTTCCTTCCTTCCTCCCTTCTTCCATTCTCAGTCCTTCCTCCCTCCCTCTAATTCTCCCCTTCCTTCCTCTCTCTCGCCCTCTTTCTCTTTCCTTCTCCTTTCCCTCCTTCCCTTCCTTCCTCTTTATTCATTTTCTGCCTTTCTCTTTTCCTCCCTTCCCTTCCTTTCCCTTTCCCTAATTCCTTTCGTTCCTCTCTCCATTGCCTCCCTCCCTCCTTTCATCTTTCTCCATTTCCTTCCTCTCTTCCTCCTTTCCCTCCTTCTCTTCCTCCCTCTTTCTCCATTGCCTCCCTCCCTCCTTTCACCTCATTCTCCACTTCCTGTCTCTCTTTCTCCTTTCCTTCCCTCTCTTCCCTTCCTTCCTCTCTTTCTCCATTTCCTTCCTCTCTTCCTCCTTTCCCTCCTTCTCTTCCTCCCTCTTTCTCCATTGCCTCCCTCCCTCCTTTCACCTCATTCTCCACTTCTTGTCTCTCTTTATCCTTTCCTTCCCTCTCTTCCCTTCCTTCCTCTCTTTCTCCATTTCCTTCCTCTCTTCCTCCTTTCCCTCCTTCTCTTCCTTCCTCTTTCTCCATTGCCTCCCTCCCTCCTTTCACCTCATTCTCCACTTCTTGTCTCTCTTTATCCTTTCCTTCCCTCTCTTCCCTTCCTTCCTCTCTTTCTCCATTTCCTTCCTCTCTTCCTCCTTTCCCTCCTTCTCTTCCTCCCTCTTTCTCCATTGCCTCCCTCCCTCCTTTCACCTCATTCTCCACTTCTTGTCTCTCTTTCTTCTTCCCTCTCTTCCCTTCCTTCCTCTCTTTCTCCGTTTCTTTCCTTCCTCTCACCATTTCCCCCCCCCTCTCCCTTTTTCATTTCCCTCCCTTCTTCCCTTCTTCTCCATTTTCTTCCTTCCTTCCCTGGTTCCATCCGCGCAGGGCCATGTAACCAGCAGGAGCTCCTGGCGGGCATAGAAGAACGGAGAAGAGGTGGCGCAGGAACCCTGCAGGACTTAGTCGCAGGGCGAGGACCAGGCCTTGTCTAAGCAACAGCTTAGGTCAGCCCAAGGAGCACAGGAGATCCACCAATGGTGCTTCGTTCCACGGACCTCAAAAGAGACATTCGGAAGAAAGTTTCACCATCGGAAGGCTCGTCCCTGACCGAAGAGCCACCCGCTACAAGCCTTTAGCACAAATAACACCAGGGACGGGTTTAGCATTGTGACGTCTTGATGTATTATCTCAGGGGTCACAGGTGCCTTTAATGCCGACACCTATGCTCAGGCATGCTCCTGCAAACACTTCAGATCAGAGGTAGGTTCCTACCAGGGGTGGGTTTCTCGCCCTGTTTCAACCGGTTCGGTTGGAACGGGGCCGGCGTCGTCCTCGTGTACGCGTGCAGCACACGCATGTGTACTAGCGTCTGTGCGATGCTCCAGCTGCTCCTGGAGGATCGCGCAGGCGGTGTATGCGTCCTGCGCATGCGGAGAAGCGCAGAACTCGTCAAAACCGGGTAAGGAGCGTGGGCGCGCGGGTGGGCCCTTCGCTGTTCCCGGAAGTTACTTACTTCCGGGTTCGCCGACCAACCGATTCGCAGGGACCGCCGCGAACCGATTGAAACCCACCCCTGGTTCCTACCAATACGGTACAGTTTGGCCGAATAGGTCAGTGATGGCAAACCTTTTTTGGCAGCCATGCCAAAAGTGGGGGGGAGCACAGGGGGGGGTTGTGTGCCGGCGGGCCACACCCATAATGCCGGTTGACGACCACTCGGAGGAGGGCTTTCTCTGTAGCTGCCCCGGCCCTGTGGAATGATCTCCCCGCAGAGATCCGGACCCTTCCCACTCTCTCGGCCTTCCGAAAAGCCACTAAAACCTGGCTGTTCCGGCAGGCCTGGGGCTGTTGACCCCATGAACGAGGTCCAGACCCACCTAGGTTGAGTGTATGGTGTGCTGCTCTTAAATCTGTTTTCTCTTTCCCTATACGTTAACTTTCATTTTTACTCTTGGATTTTGTAAGACGCCCGGAGTCCTACGGGATTGGGTGGCAAATAAATTTATTAAATTACAATTACAATTACGGGTGCGCACACTCCAGCACGCACACATGGGTTCGATCAGCGACACCCCCCCCCCTGCTTTTGTCGTGGTTTTATCACCTTCTCCAGGTTCAAGAGCCAAGGTGGCGCAGTGGTTAAATGCAGCACTGCAGGCTACTGCTAGATCAGCAGGTCAGCGGTTCAAATCTCACCGGCTCAGGGTTGACTCAGCCTTCCATCCTTCCGAGGTGGGTTAAATGAGGACCCAGATTGTTGGGGGCAATATGCTGACTCTCTGTAAACCGCTTAGAGAGTCCTGAAAGGCCTATGAAGCGGTATATAAGTCTACTGCTATTGCTATTGCTTTCTAGGAGCCTGGAGGGGTGGGGGCAAAAACAGCCCTCCCTAAAGCCTCCGGAGGGCAAAAAATGAACTTATTGGGAACCCAGAAGTTTGGGAATGGTGACGGTTCCCTGAAGGCTCCGGAGGTCGAAAATTGGCCCTACAGGGAACCCGGAAGTCAACATTCCCGCACTTCCAGGTTCCCTGTATGGCTGATTTTAGGCCTCTAGAGCAGTGTTTCTCAACCTTGGCAACTTGAAGTCCTGTGGACTTCAACTCCCAGAATTCCCCAGCCAGCTCTGCTGGCTGGGGGATTCTGGGAGTTGAAGTCCATAGGACTTCAAGTTGTCAAGGTTGAGAAACACTGCTCTAGAGCCTTCAGGGGTCTTCAGGAAGTTTCCCTGAAGGCTCCGGAGGACAAAAACCGGCCCTACGAGCAAACCGGATGTGACTTCCGCTTTGTGGGTAGGGCCGTTTTTCGTCCTCCTGAGTGTCACTCAGATAATGTCACTCAAGTACAGGAAAGAGACAGGACTTCATTTGGTTGGCGCATAAAGCTGAAATAAATGTGGTGTTTCTTTCCTGGAGCATCTGGGGAAATCCAAGATATTGGTTGCAATTATGTGCTTTTTTTTTTACATGCATGCAAATTATGCACAAAATGCGCCTAAAATGGCATTTCTGGAGTGAAGGAGTATATGAAACAATACGAATCAATATTGGCTGTTTGCTTCTGATGTGAAAGAACTGCTAGGAATCATTTATTAAGAATTAAGCTTTGAAATTGGCTTCTGCTTCTATTATTGTATACTGTCAGAAATGAGTTGTTTTTTTTAGCTTAGCAAATTGTAACCTTAATACTGGATGGCGTTACTGCAAATGTTATCTCACTGCTGCCTCTCGCTTCTATTCTTGGCTTCCAAGCTAGGCACCTTCTTGAAACCATAGAAGAAATTGTTACAGGGGAATATCAGGCCCCATAGATAAAGGAACCAAACTAGGGAGTCATAAATCCTGAAAGCATTCTTCCTAAAAAACAACTTGGCAAAGGGAGGGGGGCTGCCACCCCCTTCACAAGGCTGTAGGAATAGATAAGGGAGACAGAGACAGGAGCTTGAATAAAAGGACGCTTTAAAGATCACATTGATAACGAATCTTTGTCTCTGATGGGATAAACTTTGTTTCTATCTGCCTAAAATGTATATAATACTCTGAGCCCCTCTTGTGGGGGGGGTGGCTATTCAATACAATACAGTACAGTACAGTACAGTACAGTACAGTACAATACAATACAATACAATACAATACACAGAGTTGGAGGGGACCTTGGAGGTCTTCTAGTCCAACCCCCTGCCTAGGCAGGAAACCCTATACTGTTTCAGACAAATGGCTGTCCAACATCTTCTTAAAGACTTCCAGTGTTGGGGCATTCACAACTTCTGGAGGCAACTTCTGTTCCATTGATTAAGGTGGTGGCCTTCCAGCTCCAGCGGTCCTTGGAGGAAGCAAGTTATCTTGACCCCTTCCAGTCAGGCTTCAGACCCGGTTACAGCACAGAAACCGCTTTGGTCGCATTGACCGATGATCTTTGGAGAGCCAGAGATGAAGGACATCCCTCCATCCTGGTTCTCCTTGACCTCTCAGCGGCTTTCGATACCATCGACCATGGTATCCTTCTGCGACGACTGCGGGAGGTGGGAGTGGGAGGCACCGTGTTGCGGTGGTTCTCCTCCTACCTCTCGGACAGGTCGCAGTCGGTGTTAGTGGGGGGCAGAGATCGACCCCTAGGCCCCTAACATATGGGGTGCCTCAGGGTTCGGTCTTATCCCCCCTACTATTCAACATCTACATGAAACCGCTGGGAGAGATCATCCGCAGGCACGGGATAAGATACCATCAATATGCGGACGATACCCAGTTGTATCTGTCCGCCCCGTGCCAACTCAATGAAGCGGCGGACGTGATGAACCGAGGCCTTGAGGCCGTTATGGACTGGATGAGGGCTAACAAGCTTGTACTCAACCCAGAAAAGACCGAGTGGCTGTTGTGCTTCCCTCCCAACAATTCGACCAATATTCCATCATTCAGGCTGGGGGTCAAATTCTACACCCCTCAGAGAGGGTTCGCAACTTGGGAGTCCTCCTGGATCCACAGCTATCCTTTGACCACCACCTGACGGCTGTGACCAGGGGGGCATTTGCCCAGGTTCGCCTGGTGCGCCAATTGCGACCCTACCTGAACCGGGAGGCCCTCACAACAGTCACTCGGGCCCTTGTGACCTCTAGGCTGGAATACTGCAATGTGCTCTACATGGGGCTGCCCTTGAAGAGCATCCGGCGACTTCAGCTAGTCCAGAACGCGGCCGCGCGAGTGATCGTGGGTGCACCCCGGTTCACCCACATAACACCTATCCTCCGCGAGCTGCGCTGGCTACCTGTCGATCTCCGGGTGCGCTTCAAGGTGCTACTAGTCACCCATAAAGCCCTTCATGGTAGTGGATCTGCGTACTTGAGAGACCGCCTCCTGCCAATTACCTCCCTGCGACCAATTAGATCGCATAGATTGGGCCTCCTCCGAATTCCATCTGCCAGCCAGTGCCGGCTGGCAACCACAAGGAGGAGAGCCTTTTCGGTAGTAGCTCCGACCCTTTGGAACGAGCTCCCCGTGGAGATTCGTACCCTCACCACCCTCCAGACCTTCTGCACAGCTCTCAAGATCTGGCTATCCCGTCAGGCCTGGGGACAAAGATAACCGCCCCTCCCGAATGATGAGTGAATGTTGCTCATTATTTTTACTCTATGTGTGTCTACGTTACTGTTTGTATTCCCCTCCCCTGATTTTATGTAAGCCGCCCTGAGTCCCCTCAGGGAAAAGGGCGGCCTATAAATGTTAATAAACTACAAACTACAAACTAATTGTTCTAACTGTCAGGAAATTTCTCCTCAGTTCTAAGTTGCTTCTCTCCTTGATTAGTTTCCACCCATTGCTTCTTGTTCTGCCCTCAGGTGCCTTGGAGAACAGGTTGATCCCCCCTCTTCTTTGTGGCAACCCCTGAGATATTGGAAGGCTGCTATCATGTCTCCCCTAGTCCTTCTTTCTCTTAAACTAGACACACACAGTTCCTGCAACCGTTCTTCGTAGGTTTTAGCCTCCAGTCCCCTAATCCTCTTTGTTGCTCTTCTCTGCACTCTTTCCAGAGTCTCCACATCTTTTCTACATTGTGGAGACCAAAACTGAATGCAAGATTCAAAGTGTGGCCGTACCAAGGCCTTATAAAGTGGTATTATTCCTTCCATGCATTTGTTAGTGTGTTTTGGATATAGTTTGGTCCCCCAGATTTTGCTATAGCCATAAATAAAAGCTGATATATTTATATTTTGCAAGCCTCGTCTGGAGTCTCTTGGGCATTTCGGTGGATCAGGGAGACTGCTGGGACCTTACAGGAGCATTTGATAGTCGCCTTTTGCCCAGAGATTGCGCAGGAGGTGTGAAAGGAATGGGGAGGCCTAAGTCAGTTCACCTATCACCCCACCCCAACAAGGCCTGAACCTCCAGTCCTTTCTTACCTGCGCAATTCTTCCCATCCGGTGTGATTTCGAAACCGGCGTTGCAGATGCATTGGAAGCTGCCGTCAGTGTTCACACACCGTCCGTTCCGGCACATCACCCCGTTCATGATGCATTCGTCGATATCTGGAAGGGGATCCGTAGGGTGAACACACTGCCTGGAAGTCTGTATCTCAACCTTGGCTACTTTCAGATGTCTGGACTTCAACTCCCAGAATTTCCCCAGCCGGCCAAGAGGATTCTGGGAGTGGAAGTCCAGGCGAGGCTGAGGATCCGTGGCCTAGAGCAGTGTTTCTCAACCTTGGCAACTTGAAGATGTCCGGACTGCAACTCCCAGAATTCCCCAGCCAGCATTCGCTGGCTGGGGAATTCTGGGAGTTGAAGTCCAGACATCTTCAAGTTGCCAAGGTTGAGAAACACTGGCCTAGAGGAACTGCAGGTTAGCCCAGGGAGACCCTCGGGCAGGAAACCTCCTTCTGCTACGCAGAATCCTCAAATGGGAGGGCTCCTGCACAGGCTCTGGATCCCGTCGCAATCGGTACGCTGCGACAGGGCCGGATGTCCACCTTGTGCGCGCATGCTGTGCACCCCACCGCCCTGTGACGCCCCAGCTGCTCGGTGAGGTCGTGTAAGCGGCATATGCTGTGCGCGTACATGCCATTGGCCCATTTTCCTCAAAAAGAGGTAAGGAACGCAGGTGGGCAGATGAGCCCAATGAAACACCGGGAGGGTACGGTGGCCGCTGCTGCTGGCTGCCACCGATACTGCCTGGAACTCATCACTGGCCCTGCACTCCCATCACCCCAGCTCAATCCCACAACCCATGCCCGGAATACTCCCAGCGACACCTCTCTCCAGTCCAAATACGGAGGGGAGCGTAGTCCAAACAACGTAGAGAAGATAATTGCCCTGATGCAATGAAAGGGTCACCTCTCTCTTTGCTACGCCTCAACTGCCATCTTGACTTTTTTGACCCCACCCCCCCGGTGGGTCTCCCTACTTGCAATCTGATTTTGATTCCTGCTCCTCCAATTCTTCTCAGCCACGGATCCCAGGGAGAGTCACCGTCACACACACATACACACACCCCTTTGACTTACCAATGCAGGCCTGTTTGGTGGGCGTGCTCTGGAAACCTTCGTGGCACTTGCAGTGGTAGGAGCCGGGGGTGTTCACACAATCGCCGTGGAGGCAGGGGCTGCTCGGACACTCATCCATGTCTTGCAACGAGAGAGCGGGAGACAGAGCAAATACGAGTCAATTGGAGACAACTCTCTATACCATATTTTTCGGAGTATAAGACGCACCTTTCCCCCCAACCTAAAAGAAGGTGAAAATTTGGGTGCGTCTTATATACTGAATACAGCCTGCACCCACCCACCAGCCCCTACACTTCGGCCTCTGCCTCCCAGCAATTTACCTCCTTGCAGCAAACGGGGAAAATGGGGCTTGCGGAGGCTGCAACAGGCGAAAGCCGGGATGGCGAATCTATGGCACGGGGAGCCATTTGTCAGGGCACGCGAGGCATTGCTCTGTCAGCTGGCCAGTGCGCATGCACATGCCGGCCAGCTGAGTTCAGCCTTTTTTTGAGGCTATTTTTCGCCCTCCCCGGGCTCCAGAGGCTTTATAGGAGCCCTGGGAGGGTGAAAAGAGCCTCCCCCCCCAGAGGCCCTCCGGAGGCTTCAGGAGCTTCCCTGAAGCCTCCGGAGCACAAAAAACCAGTCCTATGGGCAAACGGCAAGTTTGGGAACGGACTTCCGGTTTGCTCATAGGGCCGGTTTAAGCCCTTCGGAGCCTTCAGGGACCTTCAGGAGGCTTCCCTGAAGGCTCTGGAGGAATAAAAACGGTTCAACAGACAAACCGTTTGCTCGTAGGGCCAGTTTAAGCCCTCCAGGGACCTTCCAGAGGCTTCCCTAAAGGCTCTGGAGGAATAAAAACGCCTCAACGGATAAACCGTTTGCTCATAGGGCCGGTTTAAGCCCTCCAGAACCCTCAGGGACCTTCAGGAGGCTTCCCTGAAGGCTCCATAGGAATAAAAACAGTTCAACGGACAAACTGTTTGCTCGTAGGGCCGGTTTAAGCCCTCCGTAACCCTCCGGGACCTTCCAGAGGCTTCCCTGAAGGCTCCATAGGAATAAAAACGGTTCAACGGACAAACTGTTTGCTCGTAGGGCCGGTTTAAGCCCTCCGGAGCCTTCAGGGACCTTCCAGAGGCTTCCCTGAAGGCTCTGGAGGAATAAAAATGGCTCAACGGATAAACCGTTTGCTCATAGGGCCGGTTTAAGCCCTCCGGAACCCTCAGGGATCTTCAGGATGCTTCCGTGAAGGCTCCATAGGAATAAAAACGGTTCAACGGACAAACCATTTGCTCGTAGGGCCAGTTTAAGCCCTCCAGGGACCTTCCAGAGGCTTCCCTAAAGGCTCTGGAGGAATAAAAACGGCTCAACGGATAAACTGTTTGCTCATAGGGCCGGTTTAAGCCCTCCAGAACCCTCAGGGACCTTCAGGAGGCTTCCCTGAAGGCTCCATAGGAATAAAAACAGTTCAACGGACAAACTGTTTGCTCGTAGGGCCGGTTTAAGCCCTCCGGAACCCTCCGGGACCTTCCAGAGGCTTCCCTGAAGGCTCCATAGGAATAAAAACGGTTCAACGGACAAACTGTTTGCTCGTAGGGCCGGTTTAAGCCCTCCGGAGCCTTCAGGGACCTTCCAGAGGCTTCCCTGAAGGCTCTGGAGGAATAAAAATGGCTCAACGGATAAACCGTTTGCTCATAGGGCCGGTTTAAGCCCTCCGGAACCCTCAGGGATCTTCAGGATGCTTCCCTGAAGGCTCCATAGGAATAAAAACGGTTCAACGGACAAACCATTTGCTCGTAGGGCCAGTTTAAGCCCTCCAGGGACCTTCCAGAGGCTTCCCTAAAGGCTCTGGAGGAATAAAAACGGCTCAACGGATAAACCGTTTGCTCATAGGGCCGGTTTAAGCCCTCCAGAACCCTCAGGGACCTTCAGGAGGCTTCCCTGAAGGCTCCATAGGAATAAAAACAGTTCAACGGACAAACTGTTTGCTCGTAGGGCCGGTTTAAGCCCTCCGTAACCCTCCGGGACCTTCCAGAGGCTTCCCTGAAGGCTCCATAGGAATAAAAACGGTTCAACGGACAAACTGTTTGCTCGTAGGGCCGGTTTAAGCCCTCCGGAGCCTTCAGGGACCTTCCAGAGGCTTCCCTGAAGGCTCTGGAGGAATAAAAATGGCTCAACGGATAAACCGTTTGCTCATAGGGCCGGTTTAAGCCCTCCGGAACCCTCAGGGATCTTCAGGATGCTTCCCTGAAGGCTCCATAGGAATAAAAACGGTTCAATGGACAAACCATTTGCTCGTAGGGCCAGTTTAAGCCCTCCAGGGACCTTCCAGAGGCTTCCCTAAAGGCTCTGGAGGAATAAAAACGGCTCAACGGATAAACCGTTTGCTCATAGGGCCGGTTTAAGCCCTCCAGAACCCTCAGGGACCTTCAGGAGGCTTCCCTGAAGGCTCCATAGGAATAAAAACAGTTCAACGGACAAACTGTTTGCTCGTAGGGCCGGTTTAAGCCCTCCGTAACCCTCCGGGACCTTCCAGAGGCTTCCCTGAAGGCTCCATAGGAATAAAAACGGTTCAACGGACAAACTGTTTGCTCGTAGGGCCGGTTTAAGCCCTCCGGAGCCTTCAGGGACCTTCCAGAGGCTTCCCTGAAGGCTCTGGAGGAATAAAAATGGCTCAACGGATAAACCGTTTGCTCATAGGGCCGGTTTAAGCCCTCCGGAACCCTCAGGGACCTTCAGGATGCTTCCCTGAAGGCTCCATAGGAATAAAAACGGTTCAACGGACAAACCATTTGCTCGTAGAGCCGGTTTAAGCCCTCTGGACCCTACAGGGAAGCTTTATAGGAGCCTGGGGAGAGCGAAAAAAGCATGCAAAAAATGGGGGGTCGTGCCTGTCATGTGCGCATGTGCGCTGGGGTATGTGTCGCACATTGCATTATGGGCGTAGCACTCCCGCACACGACCCCCCTGTGCTCCCCCCGCTTATGGCACACGAGCCAAAAAAAGGCTGACCATTGCTGGCCTAGCTTTTCTTTCTAATGGATTCTTTCTTTTTACAAGTGCAGAAAAACCAGCCAAGATACTTAAAGGGCCGATTTCAGAAGTGTGGACAGGAGCTACAGCTGATGGGTGGACTTCAAACTCCCAGAATTCCCCACTCAACCATGGTGGCTGGGGAATTCTGGGAGTTGAAGTCCACCCATCTTCAAGTGGCCAAATTCACAAACACCGAGGCTCCATTAATCAGCGAAAGTCTAACCAGCCTTTTCTGAACTGCAAATTATACCCAAAAGCAGATGTTTTTGTGAGCAGCGTCACTCAAGTGCCTTCCTTTGACAGGTGGTTAGCGACTTACGACACAATGGAGCCCAAAATATCTGTTGCTAAGCGAGACATTTGTTAAGAGAGTTTTGCCCCATTTTCGCAACCTTCCTCGCCATGGTTTGTTAAATGAACCACTGCTGTGGTTAAATTAGTAACCCGGATGTTAAGTGAATCAGGCCTCCCCACACACTTTGCTTGCCAGGTCGCAAAAGGGGATCGCGTGATCCCCCCCCCGGGGGACATGCAACCGTCATAAATATGAGTCGATTGCCAAGCGTCTGAATTTTGAGCCTGGGGTTGTGTTCTGGCCCAGCAGGAGCCGTTGGAGCTGCCGATGGACTCCGATAGCGAGGGACCCTATGAGTCTGCTATGGAAGATGTGGAGGACCCTGGGCAGGGTTCAGACTCAGAGCAGGGACCAGAGAAGCTAGTTGGCCACCAGGAGCCACCTGAGGAATGGAACAGTGGTGGAGATCAAAGAGAGTTTGTCCCTGACACCAGGGAGAGAAGGGCAGAGAAACGGAGGCGGCAATTACGGAGACAGACTCATAAGAGATAATCAAGCCCAGGTGGCTGTGGCTTGGCTCCTCCCAAGAGAGTATATGAGAAGAGACTTTGGGAGGAGACCTTTTGCAGGACACAACCGTTCATAACAAGCTGGAGAAGCTCTTGTGTGTATCTCTTATCTGTGGGAGTCTGGGTTGCTGCCAACGTCTTGTCTGTGAGTAATTACTGTGAATAAAGTGTGGCTAACAGTAAGCTTGTGTCGGTGTTACTCACCGGACGGAGGGGGGGGTCAGAATAGGTTGTAAGTGTGAAAAACGGCAATTCTAAATAGTCACTAAACAAACGCCTGTAAGTCTAGGTAGTAGGATTTATCAGAACGGCTCTGCTTTTCCTAAAAATGATGGATTGCAAAAGGGGCTCCTGATTTTTGCATGTTTCATAGCTTGGGGAGGTTGTCACTCATTGGGGCAATTTGGATTTTTCGTGACCCATCAAAACCGCGGAGGACAAAATCGCGCTCGCCGAAAGCGTGCATTTGACATCATCACAGCGCGACGAAAAAAATTAAAAATTGAAATAAAATTAAAATTAAAGCAAGCCGATTCACATAAAGGTAAGGGTTAGGTTTAGGGTTAGGGTTAGGTTAAGGGTTAGGGTTAGGTTTAGAGCGTTAGGGTTACGTTTAGCGTTAGGTTAAGGGTTAGCGTTAGGTTTAGCGTTAGGTTAAGGGTTACGTTTAGGGTTAGATTTAGGGTTAGGTTAAGGATTAGGTTTAGGGTTAGGTTTAGGGTTAGGTTTGGGGGGGTTAGGGTAAGGTTTTTGCTTTATTTTTACATTTTTCGATCACAGCGCAATGTTTTCATCGCGCTGTGATGACGTCAAATGCGCGCTTTCGTTGAGCACGATTTTGTCCTCCGCAGTTTTGTGGTGGAACCGGATTTTTAATGAAAACTTCAAGTTCAGCTCCTACTTATTTAATTAAATCAGAAACCTGCCCCTTTGGAGAGAGAGAGGAAAAAAAAGGAAAGAAAAAAATCAGTGCATTTTCAGCAATCCCTGTTAAAACTGAAAGGAGATGCAATTTTTGGAAAGGACCACAAATCCATATTTTTTTTCAGCATCCGACGTCACAGGTCTCCTGGCATCTGTGATGCCATCTTTCCCAGAAAACTGAAATAAATATTGCCCCAATAATTTATCTCCATCCAAACTGTCCATTATTATAATGAATATCCCAAATTTTAGTCCCACGCCTGTCGTTGGATAAATAGGCTCAGGGAGGTTTGGAGAAGCATAAATTTCTGGGTGGGGGCATCCTATCCATCACTTAAAAGCCTCTAGCACTGCCTGACGGGCATCTCCAATGTTTTAAAATCAGGTGACCTCAAAGATTTGATTTTATTTTAATCGGAGCTGAGTCATATCCCAAGCAAGGAGCCGCCACGGTTAATATTACAGAGCAGTGATCATAAAGACAAGCAACAGAATGAATGATTTTGGTTTCCCTAATTGCCTCAGACCATTTCTACGTTTGGGGCTCATAACGTCTTCCAGGAAATTAATCGGGTCGCTAAATCGGCAATTCACGGCTCATCTTTTTTTGCAAATTGCATCTCTTTGCAAACGGTTTTGCAAATCCCCTTATTGCAAGCGGAGTGTCGTGGCCCTGTCGGAGCCTGAATCTGCGAAGGAAGAGAAGGCAGAAGTGAGAGATCGAGGGGGGGGGGCTTTGTTGGCTTGGGGGGGGGAAATGGGGAGGGGCCGGCCCAATCAGGGCAGGGCCTTTCAGGATTGGGAGTGCTTGTAGGCAGGGAGGAAGAGGGGCAGGATGACCAAGAGAGGCTAAGCAGTGAACACGAGAGACAGAGAAACAGAGGGAGGAGCAAGGACCTCTCCCTCCTGATCCAAGAGCACGGAGAGTAGAGAGAAGGCCAGAACAGCGCAGACTGACCCAACTACTCGGGAGGAGAGCGCTCCGACCTTCTTTACAAGGCACATCTGGGGACATGGGCCAATCCTGGAGTGGGAAAGAGTCGGACAAGGGCCCTGCGTCGGAGGCAGAGAGGGAGCCAGGGCCATCTGGGGATTATATGCTGTCTCTGGAGCCTCCAGAGTCGGACATCAGTGAGGCAGAGGAACAGGGGGAGCCTGTTCCCAGTGCGCGCATGCGCAGAGCTGTCAGAAGGCAAGGACAGTTAAGGCAAAAGGGGCGACTCTGGAGTAAGGCTTGGAGGCCCCTTCCACAGGACATAAAAGAGGAGCCAAGGCGCGTGAGCTTCTGGAGGAAGCAACTTTGTTCGTCCTGATCGGTTTAAGCTCTGAAGCTCCGTTTGACTCTGCGCTCCACGCGGCCTTGCAAAACGAACGGGCTCTTTGGTCTCTGCCCGCCTTTCAAGGGAGCCTAAGTCAGAACCTTCTCTTGGCTTTTGGGGATCCGCAGCTCCCACCTTGGCTGTGAGCCGAAGCTCAGACCGAGGAACCAGCACCGGCGGAGCTTTGCACCGACCGTGGTTTGCTCACCGATACACTCGCCCCGCACGTCTTGCTTGTAGCCCATGTTGCACTCGCAACGGTAGCTGGACGGGGTGGGGATGCAGCGCCCGTTCAGGCACAGGTTGGTGAAATGCTTGCAGATGTCGATCGTCTGGTTCAGCGTCGCTGTGCCTAGAAGAGACATGGCAGTGTGTGGGGGGGGGGGAGTCGTGCGGAGGGGAACCCCCCCTCCCCCAATTCTTGGGGAGTGGTCTTGCCCAGGGCAGAAATGCCCTCGTTGGCACACTGAGCCTGCTGACCAAATTTCAGGCCCTTCCTGGGTGCAACACATCCATCCATCCATCCATCCATCCATCCAGCCAGCCAGCCAGCCAGCCAGCCAGCTATCTATCCATTCTGTCTGTCTGTCTAGCTAGCTAGCTAGCTAGCTAGCTAGCTACCCATCCCTTCTATCTGTCTGTCTGTCTATCATCCATCCATCCATCCATCCATCCATCCATCCATCCATCCATCCATCCATCCATCCATCCATCTATCTATCTATCTATCTATCTATCTATCTACCCATCCATTCTGTCTGTCTGTCTATCTATCTATCTATCTGCATCCATTCTATCTATCTATCTATCTATCTATCTATCTATCTATCTATCTATCTATCTATCTATCCATCCATTCTGTCTGTCTGTCTATCTATCTATCTATCTATCTATCTATCTATCTGCATCCATTCTATCTATCTATCTATCTATCTATCTATCTATCTATCTATCTATCTGCATCCATTCTATCTATCTATCTATCTATCTATCTATCTATCTATCTATCCATCCATCCATCCATCCATCCATCCTGTCTGTCTGTCTGTCTATCATCTATCTATCTATCTATCTATCTATCTATCTATCTATCTATCTATCTATCCATCCATCCATCCATCCATCCATCCTGTCTGTCTGTCTGTGTCTATCATCTATCTATCTATCTATTTATCTATCTATCTATCTATCTATCTATCTATCTATCTATCTATCTATCTATCTATCTATCTATCCATCCATCCATCCATCCATCCATCCATCCATCCATCCTGTCTGTCTGTCTGTCTATCATCTATCTATCTATCTATCTATCTATCTATCTATCTATCTATCTATCTATCTATCTATCTATCTATCTATCTATCTATCTATCTATCTATCTATCTATCTATCTACCCATCCATTCTGTCTGTCTGTCTGTCTGTCTGTCTATCTATCTATCTATCCATCCATCCATCCATCCATCCATCCTGTCTGTCTGTCTGTCTGTCTATCTATCTATCTATCCATCCATCCATCCATCCATCCTGTCTGTCTGTCTGTCTATCATCTATCTATCTATCTATCTATCTATCTATCTATCTATCTATCTATCTATCTATCTATCTATCTATCTATCTATCTATCTATCCATCCATCCATCCATCCATCCATCCATCCATCCATCCATCCATCCATCCTGTCTGTCTGTCTGTCTGTCTGTCTGTCTGTCTGTCTATCTATCTATCTATCCATCCATCCATCCATCCTGTCTGTCTGTCTGTCTGTCTGTCTGTCTGTCTGTCTGTCTGTCTGTCTATCTATCTATCTATCTATCTATCTATCTATCTATCTATCTATCTATCTATCTATCTATCTATCTATCTATCTATCTATCTACCCATCCATTCTGTCTGTCTGTCTGTCTGTCTGTCTGTCTGTCTATCTATCTATCTATCTATCTATGTATCTGTCTGTCTGTCTGTCTACATCCATTCTGTCTGTCTGTCTGTCTGTCTGTCTGTCTGTCTGTCTATCTATCTATCTATCTATCTATCTATCTATCTATCTATCTATCTATCTATCTATCTATCTATCTAATCCATCCATCCATCCATGCATCACAGGAAGGGGGGGGTGTTTCCCGAAATCCCAGTCAAATTTTGCACACACACACACCATCTGAGGAACTCCCCAATTTGTCTCCTCCTCCTCCTTTGGACCCCGTTCCTTGACGGAACTTGGTTTGTGTTCCACCTCTGGATGGCCTGCAGGCCGATTTAGCCGTATGGCATTTGGGCATTCTGGCCCCTGGACTCCGTTCCTGCAGCCTGGGTCAAAGATGCCAATTTGGGTGCCCGACAGCCAAAGACCTCAGCTGGTACCCGCCGGGCATGGAGACCCAGATTTTAACCCCCTCTTTGCTTCTATTTCTTCAACAAAGGCGCCCTCTCTCACCGATGCTGGAACTCCCGGGGCCTGTCCCCGGCAATCCAGGGATGCCCCCTTGTCCGTTGGCTCCGTTGGGTCCAAAACTTCCAGGGCCACTTATCCCTGGCCCGACTCCGTTGGGACCGAAGCTTGGAAGGCCCGGAAAGCTGCCAGGGAACCCCGGAATGACGGGAAGACCGTCGATGCACAACCAACGGTATTCGTCTGCGGGAAATGAAGAACAGATCGTATTCCTGGTTATCGATTGAGAAAGTTACGGGTGACTATAAAACTGACGGCTAAATGGATGCCAATTGATCGAAGAGGTTTAAAGAAAAATACCCTCCCCCAGGGTTGAAATCAAAACAATACAATACAATAGCAGAGTTGGAAGGGACCTTGGAGGTCTTCTAGTCCAGCCCCCTGCTCAGGCAGGAAACCTCTTAGTTGGTCAATCTGTCAATATGACCTCAAGGAAACCTTTGTCTGGCTTGCGAAACATAAAATCCCAAAGATCTATCTTGGGTGCAAAATTAACACAGACACCCTTTAAATGTTTGGAAACTCCTTATCTACAAGCAGTGGTTCAGTTCACTAGGTGGATTATTCCCTTCTGTCCTTAAACAAGGTTGATTCTCTCTTGATTTAAACTAGGTTTTTACAATACAATACAATACAATAGCAGAGTTGGAAGGGACCTTGGAGGTCTTCTAGTCCAACCCCCTGCCTAGGCAGGAAACCCTATACCGCTTCAGACAAATGGCTCTCCAATATCTTCTTAAAGACTTCCAGTGTTGGGGCATTCACAACTTCTGGAGGCAATTTCTGTCCCACTGATTAATTGTTCTAACCGTCAGGAAATTTCTCCTCAGTTCTGTTGTTTCTCTCCTTGATTAGTTTCCACCCATTGCTTCTTGTTCTGCCCTCAGGTGCCTTGGAGTATAGTTTGACTCCCTCTTCTTTGGGGCAGCCCCTGAGATATTGGAAGACTGCTATCATGTCTCCCGTGGTCCTCCTTTCCATTAAACTGGACACACCCAGTTCCTGCAACCGTTCTTCATACGTTATAACCTCCAGTCCCCTAATCCTCCCGACTCGGCTCGGTTCAGCCAAACCGATAGGGATGATTGCCCTTCGTTCTGCGAACCAGTAGTAAAAAAAAAAAAACCTCCCGAGGATCGCATGGCTCAGCTTTGAGCTGCGTGATTGTCTGAAGCTTTTATTCTGCCTTTTAAAGCATTTTTTTCCCTCTGCCGGTTCGGTTTTAAACGCTTTAGAAATCTAAAAATAAATAAATAGCTGAAAGCGAAGAAAAGGTTGGCCACGCCCACCCAGTCACATGACACCCCTCCCCACCAAGCCATGCCCACAGAACCGGGGGGTGGGGAGAGAATTAGATTTCACCACTGCCTCCCTCCCCCACAGCTAATACATACAGTCCTCGACTTATAACGGTTCGTGAACGACATTTCCACGGCACTGAACAAAGTGACTTAAGAGCATTTTCCACAGTTACGGCCGTTGTACAATCCCAGTGGTTAAAATTCTGACGCTTGGGCACTGGTTCATATTTGTGACGGTCGCAGGCTTCTGGGGGTCACGCAATCCCCTTTTGCGCCCCCCACCCGACAAGCAAAGGGGGAGTGGTAGGAGTCACGTAACCCCTGTGTTGCTCACTGAACAACTGCCGCGATTCACTTAACAACAGTGGCAAGAAAGATAGTCAAACAGGGCAAAACAGCGATAGCAATAGCAGTTAGACTTATATACTGCTTCATAGGGCTTTCAGCCCTCTCTAAGCGGTTTATATCGCCCCCAGAGTCTGGGTCCTCATTTCATCTACCTTGGAAGGATGGAAGGCTGAGTCAACCTTGAGCCGGTGAGATTTGAACCGCTGAACTGCAGATAACAGTCAGCTGAAGTGGCCTGCAGTGCTGCACCCTAACCACTGCACCATCTCGGCTCAATTCTCAAAACTCAACTTAACAATTGTCTCGCTCAGTAGCAGCAACATTGGGTTCAATTCAGAGGTGGGTTCCTACCAGTTGGGACCAGTTCGGCCAAACCGGTAGGAACCTGGCAGCCTGGGTTGCTATAAGCGGCAGCGACTCAGGCATGCCACGCCCCCGAACCAGTTACCTTGGTGGTGCCGTAGGCGCAGCCATCTTCTTTTTGCCTTCTGTGTATTCTCCCAGCAATTTTTGTAGCATTAAGCGCACGTGTGCGGTGCATCCCTGAGCAAAACGACAGTAGCGGCGTCCGAAACCCACCCCTGCTTCAATTGTAATCGTAAGTCCGTCTCCTAACGGAAGGAGGTGTAGCTGGTACCCAGTGGTGGGATTCAAGTAATTTAACAATCGTAATTTTTACTTCTCTCCTTTCTCTTTCCTTTCTCTTTCTTTTCCCCTTCCTCTTTTATAGTTAACTATAATTAGATTGAGCCACAAAAAGAAAGACAGAGAATAAACCAGGAAGATGAGCAGGAAGGTAACGCCAATGGGCTCCACAACAACGACCTCTGCCTCTTCTCCGGAAGGAGGGTGAAGATCAATACAAACAATGATCCAGCAAGAAAAGGAGCGTGACCCGACAAATGCACACCTGACAACAGCGCGCCGACAAAACCGCGGCAATAAAACTGCAACGTTGACAGCGCACCCAGAAAGGCACGCCGACAAAAGAGCACTGACAGAAGCGCAATGAGGGTTAAGGTAAGGGTTAGAGTTAGGTTTAGGGTTAGGTTTAGAGCGCGCTTCTGTCGGCGTGCTGTTGTCGGCGCACTTCTGCGCTCATTCGTCGGCGCAATTTCGAACTCGTGGTTTTCTCCCTGCGGTTTCGTCGGTGCGCTTTTGTCGAGCGCGCATTTGTCGGTGAACCGAAAAAGAGAAGGCTACAACACTAGAGACAATTATTGAAGCAAAGATTACAAACAAGCACCGATGGAAAACTACAAAAATTACACTGATGAAAAACTAGATACACTAACAATCGGTTCGCCCAGGGTTGGGTTGGCTGTCATGGGAAGCGTGGCCCATCGTCCTCAGCTCCACTGCACACGCGGGAAGAGTTTCCTACAACGGCCAACCTGGGCTTGTTGTAGTTGTTAAATTAAAGCCTTCCCTCCCCACACACACTATCAAAGTGGATCCTGGGCGCTGCGCTGCATTGGAAAAATGGGAAATGGAGTGGCCTACTCCTTCCCTCGCACCAGTCGCTCCGTTGCCCGTTTCTCTACTGCCGCGGAGTCCTTCTGAGTTTGCCCCCCTCCCACCCAGATGCCCTCGCTTCCCCCAAGCTTCCCTTTGCCTACTTGATTTCCATCCTCGTTGCGCTTCATCCCGTTTCTCACCCATCATGTGCAGGGAAACAAAATTTTGTGGAGCTTTTTTAAAAAAAAGTTCAATCATCAGTTCCAACTTTTTAAATTATTGCAAAAAGTTGGAATTGAAGGATTACACTTTTTTTGTTTTTAGTCCCACAAACTTTTGTTTCCCTACACACAACAATGAGAAACGCGACGGACAGTGGTGGATTTCCAAATTTTTTGGAACACCTCTTCTGTAGGTGTGGCCTGCTTTCCGGGTCCACTGGTGGAACCTCTTCTAAGCGGTTCGGTAGATTTGACGAACCGGTTCTATCGAACTGGTGCGAACCGGTAGGAACCCACCTCTGGCGACGGAGCTGAAAATCAGGCAGGCAAAGAAATGCTTGGGGGAAGTGAGGGCATCTGGGTGCCAGGTGCTGAAAATGAACCTGCCTCTCTCCAACAGCTACCCAGGCCCACCGGAGAGAAGGCCGGCATATACTGGCACTTAAAAGTGGCAGGCGGCATGTGCACTGCAGGCAGGACGCCTGCTCCAGGGGTGGCAGGCACTACTGCCGGTTTGCTCGTGTGTGTGCCGCTCGCGCGCTCACTTGATGCGCTCTGTGTGGGCACACACAGTGCAATGAAATTTGTTCTTCGCATGGCGCAGAAGCAGAAAACAAGATGGCGGCACCTGGAGAACCGGTTCAGGGGCGTGGCAGGCCTGGGTCGCTGCTGGTTCCAGCGACACAGGCCCCCAAACCGCTACCGGCCTGCTCACTTCAGCACCCTCCCTGATCCTCGGATGTTCTTCCACTGGTGCTTTGGCCCTCTGCTGGCACCTTATGCGCAGGAAGTTGAACGAAAACCAGACGTGTTCTGGAAAACACAGATTCTCTGGAACACATCTAACCGGTTTAACAAACTCAACAAAACTCAGCAAAAAATTAGGTACAACTCCTATCGAACCGGTGTGAACCGGCTGAATCCTATCAGACAGAGAGAGAGAGCCGAGGTGGCGCAGTGGGTAGAGTGCAGTACTGCAGGCCACTTCAGCTGACTGCTATCTGCAGTTCGGCGGTTCATATCTCACCGGCTCAGGGTTGACTCAGCCTTCCATCCTTCCGAGGTGGGTAAAATGAGGACCCGGATTGTTGTTGGGGGCGATATGCGGACTCTGTAAACCGCTTAGAGAGGGCTGAAAGCCCTATGAAGCGCTATATTAGTCTATTTTTTTAAAAAAAGACAGGTACCCCTGTCTGTCCATCAAAAGCACTGTGCCCACTTCTTCGAATCAATCACACACAGGCTGCTGAGCTCGGAGAATTGTTGGCATCCTCAGTATGCCTCCCCGTGTTGCCCTTCAGAGGCACTACAGATCCCATCATCCATGAACACCGACAACCCACCTTGGTTAAATGCTGGCTGGGGATTACGAGCGTGAAAATTCAAGACTCACTGAAAACCTGGCAGCAGAAGGGAACGGGGAATGGTGAGCCTGTTTCACATTTATTTATAATCCATTGCTGGTGTGCTAAAGTAGAATAACAGAGTTGGAAGGGACTTTGGAAGTCTTCTAGTCCAACCCTCTGCTCAGGCAGGAAACACTGTCCCATTTCAGACAAGTAATTGTTCAATCTCGTCTTTAAAACCTCCAGTGATGGAGCACCACAACTCCTGATGGCAAGCTGTTCCATTGGTTAATTGTCCTCACTAATTGTCCTCAATTTCTGCTTAGTTCAAGGTTGCTTCTCTCCTTGATTAGTTTCCACCCATTGCTCCTTGTCCTGCCTTCTGCGCCACCTTGGCTCTAACTAACGTAAAGACTAACCTTGGCAGCAATCCAGCCTGGCAAGCTAGCAACGAGAGTTCTCCAGCTCTAGTAAATACGTTGATTCCTGCGATGAGCGTGTGGAAAGTAATTCCTTTTATAGTCTTGAGAGGAGCCTAATAACACCAGCTGAGTCCAATTATCTCCTGTAACTGCGCAACTGTTCTTTACGCCTATTAGCCCTCTGTTGCCGGGCATCTAGGACCAACTCCCTTGTCTCCTCCCCACTGGTCCAAGGCTCAGGCGCCTCCTGGTGACCAACCAGCCTCTCTGCGCCCTGCTCAGAGTCGGAACCCTATCCAGGGTCCTCCACATCCTCCAGAGCCGACTCATAGGGTCCCTCGCTGTCGGAGTCTGGGGGCAGCTCCAACGGCTCCTGCTGGGCCACAACACATCCCTAGTCCTTCTTTTCTTTTGGAGCACTTTGGCTTGAAAAATGTGATAATTCAATACTTAGAGAATAGGTGGACCCCATCCTCTCTGGGGCGATTCCTGAAACGGATGGGAGGGTTGGACTAGATGACCTACAAGGTCCCTCCCAGCTCTGTTAATCTGTATAAATGTTGGAAGTCTGCTCTCATGTCCCCCCCGGTCCTTCTTTTCATCAAACTAGACATACCCAATTCCTGTAACCGTTCATCGTATGCTTTAGCCTCCAGCCCCCTCTGGAGTGTGAAGTCCCCCCCCTCCCGGGGAGCTGTGGGGTCTTAGACAAATTACTCACCGGATCCTCGTACGGGACACATCTCTGGCGTTTGGGCAATGGCCCAACAGCGTCCGGAGTCACAGCAGCATTGCATCTTGGTGTATTGGCCAGGAAGCTCCCCGGCGCACCGCCCACCGATCAGCGCCGAGAAGCAGGTGCCAATCCGCTGGTCTGCAGGCAGAAGAGAGACAGAGGTGAGCAAGGAAATGGCCTGAGGCGGGGGACAGGGGTGGCTTCTGGGCAGTACGCCTCGGTATGGGTGTACCGGTGCCTGCTGGGAGCAGCAGGCACCGTTTCGGTAGGGTGCTTCGGAGGGCCCGCCCGCCCGCCCACGTTCCTTAGCTGTATTTGACCCAACTGGGCCATTTGCGCCTGTGCACGGAGCGTACGGTCCCTGCGCGACACTCCAACAAGCAGCTGGAGCATCATGGGTGATGGGTGCATGTAGTGGACACCCAGCCCCATCGCAGTGTATTGGTTGTGATGGGATCCGGAACCCACCATTGGTACAGGTAGACCTCAACTTACGGCCACAATGGTGCCCCAAATTTTTATTTTTTATTTTTTTATTATTATTATTTTATTTTATCAATTTCATACATTCACAATTATATGATCTCATAACTGTTATTAATAATATGTATTTATAACAATATTTTCCCTACAGTTGACAATATACTTGAAGATTGCTTTCTTAACATCCCATACATCCATCTTATCTTACAACGGTCCTACTTCTTCTTCCCTCCTTCCCTCTTTCCTTCCCTCGTTTCTTCTCTCCTGCTCTCCTTCCTTCCTTCCTTCCCTCCCTCCTTCCTTCCCTCCTTTCTTCTCTCCTTCTCCTTCCTTTCCCCCTTCCTTTCCTCCTTCCTTCCCCCCTTCCTTCTCCTACATTCCCTCCTTCCTTCCCTCCTTTCTTCTCTCCTTCCTTCCCTCCTTGCTTCCCTCCCTCCTTCCCTCCCTCCTTCCTACCCCCCTTTCTTCTCTTTCTTCTCTCCTTCCTTCCTCCTCTCCTTTCCCTTCTCTCCTTCCCCTTCCTCCCCTTTACCCTTCCCCTCTTCTTCCCATTCCGCCCCTCTTTCCTACTCTTACATTCCCTCCCATTCTTCCTCTGCCTTTCCCTTTCTCCTATTCCTCTCTCCTTTCTCCTCTCCTTCCTATCTTTCCTTCTACTCCTCCCTCCATCCACTCTATCCGTTGTTGTGTTTACATATTCTCCTCTTCAGGGGATGACCTGGTTCTCTTTCTTCCCCCCCCCCCCTTATTTGAAAGTTATATAAAAAAAGGCAAGATTTACAAATCTTTGGGTGCCCCAAATTTATGTTGCTAAGTGAGACCTTTGTTAAGGGAGCTTCAACCCACTCTACGACTTTGCTTGCCAATGTTGTTAAGGGAACCGCTGTCGTCGTTCAGTTAGTGACATGGTCGTTAAGCGAATCCGGTTTTCCCCGTGGAGTGGGCTTGTCAGAGGGTCACCAAAGGGGGAATCTCGTGAGGCCTGGGACATGGCGACTGTCATGAATAGGAGTCCGTTGCCAAACGTTTGCACTGAATCAAGGTGGTCGTAAGTGTGAAACAAAATGTCCTTTTTTTCAGTGTTGTAACTTTGAATGAAGAGCCAAGGTGGCGCAGTGGTTAAAAGCAGCACTGCAGGCTACTGCTAGATCAGCAGGTCAGTGGTTCAAATCTCACCGGCTCAGGGTTGACTCAGCCTTCCATCCTTCCGAGGTGGGTAAAATGAGGACCCAGATTATAGCAGTAGACTTATATACCGCTTCATAGGCCTTTCAGGCCTCTCTAAGCGGTTTACAGAGAGTCAGCATATTGCCCCCAACAATCTGGGTCCTCATTTTACCCACCTCGGAAGGATGGAAGGCTGAGTCAACCCTGAGCCGGTGAGATTTGAACCGCTGACCTGCTGATCTAGCAGTAGCCTGCAGTGCTGCATTTAACCACTGCGCCACCTTGGCTCATTGTTGGGGGCAATATGCTGACTCTCTGTAAAGATTGTTGGGGGCAATATGCTGACTCTCTGTAAACCGCTTAGAGAGGCCTGAAAGGCCTATGAAGCGGTATATAAGTCTACTGCTATTGCTATTGAATCTCATCAATCAATCAATCACCCACTAAACCCATTGCATCCGCCATGCTGGCTGGGGAAGATGGGGAATGAAGTCCAATAAAGCCCAGGGAGCCTGTGGTTAAGGGACTTCCCCACGGAAAGAGGGGGAATTGAAGGCACAGGATTGCAGGGTCCCCCCTCCTCCTCCTGCGACCTTTGCTGTGGGGCAGCGGGGATAAAATAAAAATAAAATAAAATAAAGAAAAGATAAAAGGAAATAAAAAAGAAAAGAAAAGATAAGATAAAAGAAAAGATAAAAGAAAAGATAAAAGAAAAGATAAAAGAAAATAAAAAATAAAAAAAATAAAATAGAAAAAAATAAAAAAGTAAAATAAAATAAAATAAAATAAAATTTAGGCTTGGTTTTAGGAGCTTCATCACTGGAACCTTTCAAGAAGAGATTGGACGGCCATTTGTCAGAAATGGACTACATGACCTCCAAGGTCCCTTCCAACTCTATTCTATTCTATTCTATTCTATTCTATTCTATTCTCTTTTCTTTTCTATTCTTTTTTTCTTTTCTATTCTATTCCATTCCATTCTACTCTACTCTATTTCTTATTCTATTCTATTCTATTCTATTCTATTCCATTCCATTCTACTCTACTCTATTTCTTATTCCATTCCATTCTATTTAAGCAGGGTATAAGCCCCCAGCAGCTGCTTCTCCGCCCTTAAATAGTTCCTTTATATGATTTCCTGCCTGCAACGGGCGAAAATCACCCGGGGTCCATCAGTAAAGGCTCCACTCCTGTTGGAAAAATTGACTGTTTGGGGCTGTTGATAGGAGGCCTCGGGGCTCCTAATCAGGACCACAGAAAATATCTTGTGCCGGGCAAAGTGAAAGGATGCTCAGAGGCTCCCCAGGTGCTCTGCTATCCGAGGGAACAAAAGAGCCTTTCAGGATGAGAAACGTAACTCGGAAAAAGTTTTTCAAGTTGGGCCAGAAAAAATATTGTCCATCACAGCCAGCGACAGCACATTCACGGCACATGTTCGCTCCAGGGAAACGGCCGGGGGCATGACGTCGTCCGGTCGGCCACGCCAAGGCCTCCTTGGGGAGCCCTTTGGTTATTTTTAAAACACTGCCTTGCCTAATTAAATCTGCCCAGCGTTGCTAAACGTTTTGGCAGCCAGAAAAGGATTTTCAGGGTCCAGATGCTTATACGATCTGCCCCCCCCCACCCCCAATGCTCACTCCGAGATCGTAATTCTTCCTCTTCTACTCCTCCTCAGACAAAGAGAGAGAGAGAGAGGGAATGAGAGGGAAAGAAAGTGAGAAAGAGAAAAACACAAGCACGCACAGAAAATGAGAGAGAGAGAGAACGAGGGAAAAGGAAATAGAGAAGGAGGGAGGGAGAGAGAAAGAGGAAAAGAGGGAAAGAGAGGGACAAAGAAAGAGAAACAGAGAGAGAAAGAGAGAGAAAGAGAGAGGGATAAAGAAAGACAGAAAGAAAAACAGAGGGACAGTTAGAAAGAAAGAGAGAAAAAGGGAGAAGAGGGAGAGAGAAAGAGAGTGGGATAGAGAGAGAAAGGGAAAGGGAAACAGAGAGAGGGAGAAAGAAAGAGGAAAAGAGAAACAGAGAGGGACAGAGGAAGAGAGATGGAGAGAGAGGGATAAAGGAAGAGGGAAAGAAAAACAGAGAGAGACATAGAAAGAAAGAGAGAAAGAGGGAGAGAGATGGAGAGAGAAAGTAACAGAGAGAGGGATAGAGAGAAAAAAAGGGAAAGAGGGAAAGGGAAACAGAGAGAGGGAGAGAGAAAAAAGAAGAAAAGAGAAACAGAGAGAGAGAGGCATAGTGAGAAAGAAAGAAGGAGAGGGAAAGAGAAAGAGAAGAGGAAAGCAAGTTATGTATTACATTTTATTTAAATTGAATTTTAAATGTTTATCATTTTAGTGCTTCGTTGCCCATTTTATGCAACGTCTGTGGGTTCTCTTTCTGTCTTTCTCTCACTTTCTGTCTCTCTCTTTCTCTTTTTCTGTCTGTCTTTCTCTTTGTCTCTCTCTCTCTCTTTCTCTCATTTTCTGTCTCTTTTTCTGTCTGTCTTTCTCTTTCTTTTTTTCTTTCTGTCTCTCTCTCTTTCTCTCTTTTTCTGTCTCTTTCTCTTTCTGTGTCTTTCTCTCGCGTGCATGCTCTTTCTTTCTCCTTCTTTCCTTCTGTCTCCTCTCTCTTTCTTTCTCTTTCTGTCTTTTTCTCTCTCTTTCTGTTTCTCTTTATTTCTCTTTTCTCCCTCTTTCTCTCCTTCTGTTCCTCTCTCTCTTTCTTTTTCTCCCTTTCTCCTGCCTTTCTCTTTTTCTCTCGCTCTAAAGAGCTAGCAGAGCCTTGTATAAAAACACGTCTTATTTTAATCAGGATCAAACTAACCCACTTCACCTTCCTTCTTTTTACTTCTGACAAGGTCTTTAATAAGCTCCTCACCTGGTACCTGCGGGAGTTCACCGCATAAGTGGGGCATGCAGCACCCACCCACCCTTCAGGGTGACTGCAGGATCTCAGGCCAAATTGTAGACTACATGACAACTAGCCGAGGAACTAATTTTTTTCCCCAGATAAACAATGCCACCTTTCAATGATTAGATGGCCTAGACCCAAGATGGGGAACCTATTGGGAACCCATCTCCGCCGGCACGCCAGCCCTCGACTCCTGTGGCACCTGCACACACGCCAGCTCATTTCCTGCCTTCCGGAAGGCTGGGGGAGGCAGTTTTCGCCCTCCCCGGGCTCCAGGAAAGCCTCTGGAGTCTGGGGAGGGCATAAAATGGGTCCAACAGGCAAAATAGAAGTTTGGAAACGATCCATTTCCAGCCTCCGGGGAGCTCCCGTATTCGCCCTCCGCAAGCTCCGTAGGCTTTCCTGGGGTTTGGGGAGGGCAAAAACTCCCCCCCCAACACCATGGTGCATGCATGTGCGTGGGGGGCGTGGGGGCATGCACATGGGGGTCACGCACCCATGCACAGGTGGGCGGGACATGGTGAGCTGTCGCACACGCATGCCCAATTTTGGCACGCAATTACGAGAAGTTTGGGCATCCCTGTCCTAGACGTTGGCATCTGAACACGCATCCTTTTCACCTGCTGTAGGAAGTTAACACCCGTCCTTCTGCTGGGAAAACGAAATATTCTAGGAAATATTAAAAAGGCAGGAGAAAAAGTGGCCCGCAGCACTTAAGAGATAGCCAGGCCTATTCATAGGCAAATGCCCTCTCCCAAGAGCCAACAAAGGTAGGATTAGCCCTCCACCGACCTCACCACGCGGCACCTGGGAAGATGACATCACCCAGCAAGACTCAACCAAGCCTAGGACTCAGGACAGCCTAGAGAACTGCCCCTGCGTGACCCCACGGGACTCTGGCAACCAATCAGAATACAAGCTCAAATTCAAAAGGGACTCTCAGCATCTCTTCAACCTCTTCAAGGCGTGTGATGATCCTGACCGCCATTAAAACCGTCTTCCCAAGCAGCTTCCATGAATCCAGTGTCTCCCCCCCCCCCCCCGACACACACTTTGAACTGAACCCAGAAGGACGTTTCTTCCAATGCTGTTAATTCATATCTGACTGTGGTTTCAATCTGAGCAAAATGGTTGTAAGTTCCGTGCATTTTAGAGTGCATGCCCCACTTATGCAGTGAATTCCAGCCGGTGCCGGGTGAGGAGCTTATTAAATCAGTGGTTCCCAAACTTGGCAACTTTAAGACTTGTGGACTTCAACTCCCAGAATTCTCCAGCCAGCTAGCCATACCCTTACTGGGATTAGAACCTGTGCTGTATTGCATTTCAGGCAGATGTCTTAACCATTAAGCCACAAGGTTCTTCTCCTTATCAGCTGAGCCAGGGAATAGGTATGTATTTAGAGCAGTGGTTCCCAAACTTGGCAATAGCAATAGCAATAGCAGTAGACTTATATACCGCTTCATAGGCCTTTCAGGCCTCTCTAAGCGGTTTACAGAGAGTCAGCATATTGCCCCCAACAATCTGGGTCCTCATTTTACCCACCTCGGAAGGATGGAAGGCTGAGTCAACCCTGAGCCGGTGAGATTTGAACCGCTGACCTGCTGATCTAGCAGTAGCCTGCAGTGCTGCGTTTAACCACTGCGCCACCTTGGCTCTTAGACTTTAAGACTTGTGGACTTCAACTCCCAGAATTCTCCAGCAAGTTAGCCATACCCTTACTGGGATTAGAACCTGTGCTGTATTGCATTTCAGGCAGATGTCTTAACCATTAAGCCACAAGGTTCTTCTCCTTATCAGCTGAGCCAGGGAATAGGTATGTATTTAGAGCAGTGGTTCCCAAACTTGGCAACTTTAAGACTTGTGGACTTCAACTCCCAGAATTCTCCAGCCAGCAGAGCTCTGCTGGCTGGAGAATTCTGGGAGTTGAAGTCCACAAGTCTTAAAGTTGCCAAGTTTGGGAACCACTGCTCTAAATAAATACATTTATGGTTTTAAGCAGCCTGCGAAGTCTTGAACTCTGGCAGATGTTGGCTTCTGCCTCCCTCCCCCCAAAAAAGAATATTTTGCTCAATCTCAGCGGGGGAGGCTTCGTTCCCCCTTGGCTGTTAGGAGAGGGAGGGTCTCCCCCGTTGGGATCCAGACCAACAAGGCACCGTTTTAGAGTGGCTTATGGTCCTTGGATGGGGGGGGGGGAGGCGATTCCTGGCAGCCCAGCCAGAAAAATTACAAAGCAAGCGAGGAAGTCATTAGAAAAGGAATTTTCTGGTTAGGACAAGGGGGGGGGGGGGAGACAGAGAAGGCACTTAGCCAAGGCTGCATTCCAGATTACCCCCCCCCTCCATCAGCAAAGAGGAGGACAGAAGCTCCATTTGCAAAGGATTAACTGAGGCACCCTCCCCCCCCCCACAAAAAAACCTGGCTCCTTCTGCATTATTAGAACCGGACTGAGAGTTGGTAGGGACCTTGGAGGTCTTCTAGTCCAACCCCCTTCTCAAGCGGGAGATCCTATGCCAGTTCTGGTGGCAAGCTGTTCCACGGATTCATTGTTCTATCTGTCAGGAAATTCCTCCTTAGCAACCTCTGGAAACCGCGACCGTCATAAATATGAATCCGTTGCCAAGCGTCCGAATTTCAGTCACGTAACCGTGGTGATGCCACGACGGTCGTAAGTGTGAACAACAGCCAGAAGTCACTCCCCCCCCCCCCGTGGGAGCATCGTAACTTTGAAGGGTTGTAAGTCAAGGGGCTTCCTGCCCTCTGTGCCCTTGGGACTCCTTGCCACTTGGAAAAGCGGGGTCCACCTGGGCCGTGTTAGTGTCGCGCTTACCCACACAGCGGGATCCATCCGGGCTGGTCATGAACCCTCGCGGGCAGGCGCAGACGTAGCTGCCCACCGTGTTCGTACACTCGCCCCCGTTGCAGACGCCGGGCGTGCTGCTGCACTCGTCGGTATCTGGGGAGGGAGAGCGGGAGGTTAATCGGCGGCGCTTGGTGATGCCTCTGACCCCTTCAACTCAGTCCTTTCCCCCCCTCCCTCCCTCCCTCCCTCCCCAGGAAAGACTGTCTGTCTGTCCATCCATCCATCTTTCTATAGCTTATATCTATATGTATATATGTATCTCTCCCTTATCTCATCTATCTATCTATATCATCCATCTATCTATCTATCTATCTATCTATCTATCTATCTATCTATCTATCTATCTATCTATCTATCATCTATCTATCTATCTATCTATCTATCTATCTATCTTTCTTTCTATCTATCTATCTATCTATCCATCCATCCATCGATCTATCCATTATATTTATCTATAGCTTATATCTATATGTATATACGTATCTCTCCCTTATATCTCACCTATCTATCTATCTATCTATCTATCTATCTATCTATCTATCTATCTATCTATCTATCTATCTATCTTTCTTTCTTTCCTTCCTATCTATCTATCTATCTATCTATCTATCTATCTATCTATCTATCTATCTATCTATCTATCTATCTATCTATCTATCTGGGTGAAATGAGGACCCAGACTGTGGGGGCGATATGCTGACTCTGTAAACCGCTTAGAGAGGGCTGAAAGCCCTATGAAGCGGTATATAAGTCTAACTGCTATTGCTATCTATCTATCTATCTATCTATCTATCTATCTATCTATCTATCTATCTATCTATCTATCTATCATCTATCTATCTATCTATCTATCTTTCTTTCTATCTATCTATCTATCCATCCATCCATCGATCTATCCATTATATTTATCTATAGCTTATATCTATATGTATATACGTATCTCTCCCTTATATCTCACCTATCTATCTATCTATCTATCTATCTATCTATCTATCTATCTATCTATCTATCTATCTATCTATCTATCTATCTATCATCTATCTATCTATCTATCTATCTATCTTTCTTTCTTTCTTTCTTTCCTTTCTTTCTATCTATCTATCTATCTATCTATCATCTATCTATCTATCTATCTTTCTTTCTTTCTATCTATCTATCCATCCATCCATCGATCTATCCATTATATTTATCTATAGCTTATATCTATATGTATATACGTATCTCTCCCTTATATCTCACCTATCTATCTATCATCTATCTATCTATCTATCTATCTATCTATCTATCTATCTATCTATCTATCTATCTATCTATCTATCAATCATCTATCTATCTTTCTTTCTTTCTTTCTTTTCTTTCTATGTATCTATCTATCCATGCAACCATTGTATTTATCTATAGCATATTTATATGTATATGTGTATCTCTCCCTTATATCTCATTCATCTCTCTCTCTCTCTCTCTTTCTTTTCTTTCTATGTATCTATCTATCCATCCATCCATCCATCCATTATATCTATCTATAGATTATATCTATATGTATATGTATCTCTCTCTCTTTCTATCTTTATATATCTATATTTAGAGATTATATCTATATCGTTATATTTATATATAATTATATCTATAGATTATATGTTTACGTATGTGTCTCTATCTGTATCTATATTTATAGATTATATCTATATATTTATATCTATATATCTATAGATTATAGATTATGTACACAGACATAGATATATATGCTGTCTCACTCTCTCTATCAGGGAGAGTTAGCTGGACATTGGAGGTCTTCTAGTCCAACCCCCTGCTCAAACAGGGGACCCTATGCCATTTCAGACAGATATTTGACCAATCTCTTCTTAAAAACCTCCAGGGATGGAGCACCCACAACTTCTGGTGGCCAGCAGTTCCACTGGTGAATTGCCCTCACTGTCAGGAAGTTTCTCCTTAGTTCCAGGTTGCTTCTCTCCTTGATGAGTTTCCACCTGTTGTTTCTCACCCTCTCCAACCATCTTCGGAGCTCCGGCCTCTTTGGTACCCCCAGGGCACCCCAGGGTCCCTCTGGGCAGCCAGACAAGAGTCCCTTGGCACCCTCCACACCCCTCCCCCCTCCCCCCTTCCCCAAGACCACCTGAGCCTCCTCACCTTCGCACTTGTGGTTGATCTCGCTCTGCTTGTGACCCGCCGGGCACTTGCATTCGTAGGAGCCCACGGTGTTGAGACAGTTCCCCCCTTGGCACAATCCGGGGATGGCCTGGCACTCGTCCACATCTGCAGGGAGAGAATAAGGACCCCCAGCACTGAGTGAGCCCACCTCCCCCCAGGAGAGGAGAGGAAAGGGCCTCCGAAGGCCATCACGCTTTCCAGAAGCTCTCCCACCCTTTCCACCCTGAGCTACGCGGGATTCTCCCTTACAGCCAGTCCTCGACTCACAGCCACAATCGAGCCACGGATTTCCGTGGCTAAGCAACACAGTTGCGAAGTGAATTCGACCTGGTTTCACGAACTTTCTCACCACCGTCGTTAAAAGGACTATTGTAGGTGTTAAATTAGGAACAGGGTCGTTAAGCGAATCCGGTTTTCCCGTGGACTTTGCTCGTCGGACGGTGGCAAAAAGGGATCCCGGAACACGCCCTACGTGGTCACTAAGCCACCGATTGTAAGCCGTACCATTGTGGTCGCCATATTGATTTTTTGGGGACCGGGCGCTGTGGAGAAAACCCGGCTGGCTCACTCCCCCCAAACACCCCACAGACCTTGGCAGGCTCCGGTACGGATGTTGGGAATGAATCCGCGGCGGCAAGGGTGGGGCTGGGCCGGACACATCTCGCAGGGGTGGCCCCAGGCGCGGCCGATGGTGGCGCAGCACATGGTTTTGGTGCAGACGATGCCGCTCAGCTGGCCTTGGCACATCTGCTTGTTCACCTGGCTGAAGCAGGGGCCCGTGCGGTAATCTAGGGAAGAACGGAGAACGGTGGTGAGTGCCGAGCCAGAAATGGAGGAGGTCTCTTGGATGAGCAGGAAAGACCCCCCCCCTGCCCCGAGGAAGGGTGCAAAAGGCAGCTTCCATTCTTCATGATTCATGTACGTCTCACGCCACAGTCTATGGGCTGCCAGGTTTTGGTGAGCAATTTTGCTACGCGGAGAAGCTATTTTACCAACAGTTCTCTGTTCCTGGACAAATGTTGGCTTGTTGTCGGTCAGTGGGGCTAAGAGTTGAGGGGTGGGTGGGTTGAAGCACTCAGAAAGAGGGTCTTCTCAAGGCCCCTTGAATCAGTGGAACGACTTGCCTCCAGAAGTTGTGGATGCCCCAACACTGGACATTTTCAAGAAGAGATTGGACAAACATTTGTGTCAGGGTCCCAACTAGCGCTCAAAATTAATTCAGAGTCCGAGGCAAAGGATTCCTCAAAGTTCCAATTTATGAAGAGAGCCACGTTGGCACAGCTAGGAAAACCCGAATCCGAAGGCTTCCCGGTTTTCCCCACCCAGTTGAAAGTTCAAGATCTCCCCCCCCCCACATACACACACCCACAAGTCCACCCCATGGTCCCATCTCCCACTGCCACACTGGCAGCTTCCACCCATCCAGTTCCGGTCAGGTGCAGAGACGCAGAGACAAAGGATGACCTTGGATTTCTAGAAAGAATGTTGTTATGGCTACATGGCATCTAACTCCGTACAATCCCATTTTCCCACCATAGAAAAGGCATGGTAGAAGACTAGAAAGTGTGCCAGGCCAAAGACCCACAAGAAAAGATGGCTGTAGGCCTGACAGTAAGGCAGTGTGGGCGAACCTTTTCAGCACCAAGTGCCAAAATGATAGCGTGCGCATGGGTGGCTGGAAGAACAGCTCCCTGGCACAGACACATGGGAGAGCCGGAAACCGGAGAAGCAGTTCCCCAGTGCGCATATGCGCATGCCGGAAACGGAAAGCTCAACATGTCCGTGCCGGGGAACTGCTTTTCCGGGTTCTGGTGCTCCGTGCGCTCAAAGACCAGCTGACTGGCACACATGTGCATGCTGGAACATGGAAGAGCAAGGGGTGATGGCTGGTGGGCACAGTTCACCCTCACAGGTCTAGGGCTTCATGCCTAAGCAGGGGGTTGGACTAGAAGACCTCCAAGGTCCCTTCCAACACTGTAATTCTGTTATACTGTAAATGCGTTTTCTGTCTTTGAGGGCTTTCAGGAATATTAAAATAGGGGAAACTAGTTTTATCTTTATTTCTTATTTGATTTGCAGGAGAACCCACTCTGGGCAACAAAGGAATTACTTAAAATGAGTTAAAAAAAAGCATCCAGCAAAAAGATGAAGAGAGAGGAAAGAGAGGAAGAGGTAGACAAGAAAGGAGGAAGAAGAGAAAAAGGAAGAGAAGGGAAGAAGAGGATTGGAGGAAAAGAGGGAGAGGGAGAAGAGAGGGAATGAAGGAGAAAAAGAGAAAGAAAAAGAGGGATGTAGAGGTGAAGAGGAGGGGAGGAAGAAGAGAAGAAGAAGAAAAGGGAGGGAAGGAAGAGGGGAAAAAGGTGGAAAGGAAGAGGGAGAGGAGTGGAAGAGGGAAAGGGAGGAGAGAGGAAGTGAAAAAGAAAAAGAGCAGAAAAAGAGGAGGAGGAAAAGAGGAAGAGAGGGAGAGAAAATAGGAAGAGAGAGAAGAGGAAAAGTGGAAAGGAAGCGGAGGGAGGGAGAAGAAAGGGGAGAAGAAGAGGAAGAAAATAAGGAGAGGAAGAAAGAGTAGAAGAAAAGAAAGACGAACAGAAGAGGAAAAGATGGAGGGAGAGGGAGGAAGAGGAAGAAAAGCAGGAGGAAGAGAAGGGAAAGAGAGGAAGAGGTAGACAAGAAAGGAGGAAGAAGAGAAAAAGGAAGAGAAGGAAAGAAGAGGATTGGAGGAAAAGAGGGAGAGGGAGAAGAGAGGGAATGAAGAAGAAAAAGAGAAAGAAAAAGAGGGATGTAGAGGTGAAGAGGAGGGGAGGAAGAGGAGAAGAAGGAGGAGAAAAGGGAGGGAAAGAAGAGGGGGAAAAGGTGGAAAGGAAGAGGGAGAGGAGTGGAAGAGGGAAAGGGACAAGAGAGGAAGTGAAAGAGAAAAAGAGCAGAAAAAGAGGAGGAGGAAAAGAGGAAGAGAGGGAGAGAAAATAGGAAGAGAGAGAAGAGGAAAAGTGGAAAGGAAGCGGAAGGAGGAAAAAGAAGGGGAGAAGAAGAGGAAGAAAATAAGGAGAGGAAGAAAGAGGTAGAAGAAGAGAAGAAAGACAAACAGAAGAGGAAAAGATGGAGGGAGGGAGAGAGAAAGAGAGAGAGAGAGAGAGGAATAGCAATAGCAATAGCAATAGCAGTAGACTTCTATACCGCTTCATAGGGCTTTCAGGCCTCTCTAAGCGGTTTACAGAGAGTCAGCATATTGCCCCCAACAATCTGGGTCCTCATTTTACCCACCTCGGAAGGATGGAAGGCTGAGTCAACCCTGAAGAAGGAAGGAAGAAAAACAGGAGGAAGAGAAGGGAAAGAGGAGTTGGTGAGTGGGTGACAAAACAATTTCTAGAAAGGTAAACGTATTGATGTAGATTTTATACCACCTGAAAAAACGACAGCCCCCACCCCACTAAAGGGGAGTCCGAAAGAACATTTGGGGGTCACCCCTCAGTCCCGTCCCCCCATTTTGCAGCTGGACAATCTCCCTGCCAGCCCTTGGGGAGGGGCCACATTTTCGAACTCTGGAAAGAGCCTCACGAAGGGGTTTCCCCCCCCCTCCCTTCACCTCCCCCCTCCCCACGGGATCCAGTCAGCGGGGGAACCCACTGAGATTTCCTGCCTTTGGAACTGGACGGACCCCAGGGGAGAAGCCCACCCACCCAGCCCAACCATCTGCAAAGGGGGGGCGGGGGTCCTGGAGGACAGGAGAGGCATTGTCAGGGCGGGGAAAACATCTTTTCTTCATTTCCTGGCCTCCGCTGCCGTCTGCCTTTCCCACGTTGGTTTTAGCTGCCGGTCTAAGGCTGCAGGGGTGGGCAGCTGGCAGGAATTTGGGGGGGGGGTGTCCTCCTGAATGGTGTGATGGCCTAGAGGTGGAGCTCTCGCCTCACAATCAGCAGGCTGTGGGTTCAATGCTGGATAGAGGCAGATATTCCTCTCTCTGGGCACACTGAGAATATATATCTGCCGAATAAAATTCCTCATTGGCGACAATAAAGGCATCCGGCCATTAAAACACTATTCATGCCTTTTATTAGGAAAAAACGGGGCCGTTTTTGGGAGGTTTGCAGAGTGCAAAAACTTTTTTTTTTCCCTTTTGGAAAGCTCTTTAACTGATTGATGAGAATTACGTGGATCAAATGCTGTGCCAGCAGGAACAAAGTCTTAGGTGCTGCAGATTGTCAGCGATTTCCTTCTCCAGCACATGGATAAAATACACCTGTAAACATCTACATACCTACCTACTCTCTTTCTCTCTCCCTACCTATCTACCGTATTTCTCTCTCTCTCTCTATTTCTCTCTCTCTCTATCTCTTTATCTACCCACCTACCTAAGTATTCTCTCTCTCTCTCTCCCTATCTACTGTATTTCTCTCTCTCTCTTTCTCTCTATCCCTCTACCTACCTACCTACCTACCTACCTACCTACTATATTTCTCTCTCTCTCTATTTCTCTCTCTCTCTATCCCTTTATCTACCTACCTAACTATTCTCTCTCTCTCTATTTCTCTTTCTCTATCGCTTTATCTACCTACCTACCTAACTATTCTCTCTCTCTCCCTACTTATCTACTGTATTTCTCTCTCTCTTTCTCTCTCCCTATCCCTCTACCTACCTACCTATCTACAGACTTTCTCTACCTACCTACCTACCTACCTACCTACCATATTTCTCTCTCTATATATTTCTCTCTCTCTCTATCACTTTATCTACCTACCTACTTAACTATTCTCTCTCTCCCTACCTATCTACCGTATTTCTCTCTCTCTCTCTATTTCTCTCTCTCTCTATCTCTTTAGCTACCCACCTACCTAAGTATTCTCTCTCTCTCTCCCTATCTACTGTATTTCTCTCTCTCTTTCTCTCTATCCCTCTACCTACCTACCTAGCTACCTAGCTACCTACCTACTGTATTTCTCTCTCTCTCTATTTCTCTCTCTCTATCCCTTTATCTACCTACCTACCTACCTAACTATTCTCTCTCTCTCTATTTCTCTCTTTATCTATCGCTTTATCTACCTACCTACCTAACTATTCTCTCTCTCTCCCTACCTATCTACTGCATTTCTCTCTCTCTTTCTCTCTCCCTATCCCCCTACCTACCTACCTATCTACACACTTTCTCTCCCTCCCTCCCTACTGTATTTCTCTATCTATCCCTATTTTTCTCTCTCTCTATCCCTTTATCTACCTACCTACCTACCTTATCTCTCTCCCTACCTACCTACTATATTTCTCTCTCTTTCTCTCCCTCTCTCTCCCTCTATTTATCTACCTACTTTTTTTAAAATTTGCCTCTTCAAAACCTTGGTGCGTCTTATATTCCGGTGCATCTTATACTCCGAAAAATACGGTACATGCACACTTCAAACCCAAGAATACACAAAGACAGAAGCAAGGAATAAACACAAGGCACAAACTGAGCAACATGGTACATGCACAGTGGGTGGCTTCCAGATCCCATTGCAACTGATACGGTGCAACAGGGCCGGGCGTCACCACATGAATGATTGCAGCGTGCGCATGTGTACTTACCACCCGCGATGCTCCAGCTGCTCGGTGGAGCATCGTGAAGGCATCGTATGCTCTGTGCACCTGCGCGTAAGCCTCAAAAACTTCAAATACCGGTAAGGAGTGCGGGGTTCACTGACAAAACCGCGAAGCCCTTTTCCGCGCCGACATAAGGGCCAAGGTGGCGCAGTGGTTAAATGCAGCACTGCAGGCTACTGCTAGATCAGCAGTTCAGCGGTTCAAATCTCACCGGCTCAGGGTTGACTCAGCCTTCCATCCTTCCGAGGTGGGTAAAATGAGGACCCAGATTGTTGGGGGCAATATGCTGACTCTGTAAACCGCTTAGAGAGGCCTGAAAGGCCTATGAAGCGGTATATAAGTCTACTGCTATTGCTATTGCTATTGCTATAACTGCGGAGGGCAAATCCGCGCCATCCGAAGCCGCTCAGCAAAATGCTTTTACTAGAATTCAAAACCTAACCCTAACCCTTACCCTTACCTTAACTTAAATCGGCTTTCTGTCGCCGCGCTGTTGTCGCCGTGGTGATGACGTCGCGGTTTTAGCAATGCGTTTTGGCGGCGCGCTTTTGTCGTGCGTGCTTTTGTCGGGTCACGGGAGTGCGGGCGGGTGGGCAGCCCCTCCAGAGCACTGTACAGGAACAGTACCTGGTGGTCCCGGCAGGTACCGGTATGCCCGTACTGGGGCATAAGCGGTCGTAACCCACCACTGTACATTGCAGCCCAATGCAGTGAGCTGTGTACATTGGGAAAACAACACAGCCATTTCTCCAACGGATGGCACACCCTGGCAGAACCAACACACGACTCCCCTTGAGGCATTACAGGGTCATTAGAAGGCACAATGAACGCTTGTTCAGTGAAGGATTATGTTTTATTTATTTTATATTTATTTATTTTTCATGCTTCTAGAGTCCATCCATCTCCCTCAAGAAGGGGCTCTGGGTATTTCAGCACCCCTGGCCATAATTTACAATTTTTGACAAAAACGTCCCGTAACAAACAATGGGTTGACTTAACCGCTGCATTCGCTTAATGACAGGCGTTTTAAAAAGAGGTTTGCAAATTTTGTTGTCAGTCAGTACATTTATGACTGCTGTGACTTGCGACCGTAAGGGGCAGGCTCCATTAGGGTTGCAATTTGAGGACTGCCAGTAACAATGCATGGAAGAGACGTTAAGTGCTCTTAGTTCAGCCCCACTCAACCTTCTACTACTCTCTTTGGGAACGCTAGACTCTACGTCCCATAACTCTCAGCGGGAATCCCAGGCACGGAAGTCTCCCAATATCCCTTTTTCTCACTTCTAGACACTCTTCACAGAATAACAGAGTTGGAAGGGGCCTCCGAGGTCTTCTAGTCCAATCCCTGCACCCACAACTTCTGGTGGCAAGCTGTTCCACTGGTTAATTGTCCTCACTATCAGGAAATTCCGCCCATCTTGAAGTGTGCTTAATTCCCCATCCTGGCTGGGGAATTCTGGGATTTGAAGTTCCCCCTCTTGAAGTGTGCTTAATTCCCCATCCCGGCTGAGGGATTCTGGGAGTTGAAGTCCCCCTTCTTGAAGTGGGTTTAATTCCCCATCCTGGCTGGGGAATTCTGGGAGTTGAAGTCCCCCTTCTTGAAGTGGGTTTAATTCCCCATCCCGGCTGGGGGATTCTGGGAGTTGAAGTCCCCCTTCTTGAAGTGGGTTTAATTCCCCATCCCAGCTGAGGGATTCTGGGAGTTGAAGTTCCCCCTTCTTGAAGTGGGTTTAATTCCCCATCCTGGCTGGGGGATTCTGGGAGTTGAAGTCCCCCTTCTTGAAGTGGGTTTAATTCCCCATCCTGGCTGGGGGATTCTGGGAGTTGAAGTCCCCCTTCTTGAAGTGTGCTTAATTCCCCATCCTGGCTGGGGGATTCTGGGAGTTGAAGTCCCCCTTCTTGAAGTGGGTTTAATTCCCCATCCTGGCTGGGGAATTCTGGGAGTTGAAGTTCCCCCTCTTAAAGTGTGCTTAATTCCACATCCTGGCTGGGGAATTCTGGGAGTCGAAGTCCCCCTTCTTGAAATGGGTTTAATTCCCCATCCCGGCTGGGGGATTCTGGGAGTTGAAGTCCCCCTCTTGAAGTGTGCTCAATCCCCCATCCTGGCTGGGGAATCCTGGGAGTTGAAGTCCACCCCTCTTAAAATTACCCTGGTTGAGAAATCCCACCCTGGAGACTGGACAGGACCTTCAAGGACAAACTTCCGGAAAGGAGCCAGACACACATACCACCCCCCCTTTTTTTTTCCTTTTCAAACCCTGCTCCCAAAATAGACTTGGGCAGGGGTGGGTGGGGGGGGGAAGGCTGAGAAATGGACAAAAATAGATTTCCTGATTTAAGTTCCCAGCAAGAGACAGAGAATAGCCAAAGCTATCTGGAGTGCCCAGGCTGGCGGGGAAGGGGGGGGGAATGCAAGCTGGTGGAGGGCCAGAGCACATCTGGATCCAATTGGAAGAGGTCAGGTGATCCAAAGATTTAGTGAGGCTGCAATCAAATTTTATTAAGGCTCAGACATGGGATTATGCCCCCCCCTCATTACAAGAGAAAGCCCCCCCCCCCAACGGTTGGCTTGCTCCTGTCCCAAAACACAATTCTAACGCACCCGGTAACCCATTTGTACTTTTTCTTCCCAAAGGAAGTCCACCCATGGCCGACCTCCATGAGGACTAGAACCTTAGCCATGATTTTAAGGAAACGCCTTCTAGCTCAACTGCCGGAGTAACAAGGGGGGGAGGGGTTTCTTTTGCCTTGCAAGGCATGACTTGGTGAGTGTCCATAGTCACAGCAGCATGGTGGGGTTGGGGAAGAGAGGCCGAAGACTGCTCCTCACACATACGACAGTGGCAGCGTCCTTAGAGTCATAAATATGAGTCATTTGCCAAGCGTCTGAATTCTGATCAGGTGACCCTGGGGAACGGTGTGACGGTTCTCAAGTGTGAAATACGGTCATTTGTTACTTTTTCAGTGTCTTCCCTGCAGCGGGAGACCACCATGAATTGTGGGGATGAATGAATGAAGCAGGGAAAAAGAAAGTAGCTGTTGTATCTCTTCAAGGTGGTGCCTCAAGGTCACCCAGATGGGAGGAGGAGGGGGCTGCATATACCAAGCTGCAGCTCAGACTGACCACTAGGAAAACATCTGGCCTAAACCATGGCAGCCTCCCCAAAAATGTGGGGAGAAGGGATGGGAAGGTAGGAAGGAATAGCAATAGCAATAGCAGTAGACTTATATACCGCTTCATAGGCCTTTCAGCCCTCTCTAAGCGGTTTACAGAGAGTCAGCATATTGCCCCCAACAATCTGGGTCCTCATTTTACCCACCTCGGAAGGATGGAAGGCTGAGTCAACCCTGAGCCGGTGAGATTTGAACCGCTGACCTGCTGATCTAGCAGTAGCCTGCAGTGCTGCATTTAACCACTGCGCCACCTTGGCTCAGGGGGGGGACGACAGGAACTGCGTTATCATACGGAGACAATGGTTGAAATAACAGGTGATGGAAGGGGAAATGTTGTCACATAACTCCTTGTGTAGGTGTGGCGGTCACCCATGGCCCAGTGCATAACAGGGCATGCGCAGCCACGCTGAACCACATAGGAAAAAACAAACTCCTAAAGTACAGAACATCCTGATAGTACTCCATAACATCCTGATAGTGCATAACACAACATCCTGATAGTTCACTCTAGATGTGCCTTACCCAACGACGCCCAAGATTTGACCATATATAGACAGAACTTCCCTGAGCAGTAGATTAGCAATTGTAGTTTGACAGGCTGTCTTAAATCACATGCTGATTGCTCCTCCTGCCTTTGTCCTATCTCAATAAAAGGGGCTTCCAGACCCCAATCTGGGTCGTCCCATCCCGAGAAAGCTCATGTCCGTGTCTTTTCTCAACATTGGCCTCATGGGGCGACCCACGGGTACTTCACAGGGAAATGCCAAAGAAGCACCAAAACCAGATTTGCGTGGGGAATTCTCAGATCTGGCCTTGCTGTGCTGTAATCACTTGGCTTCAACAGTCTTTCTTTTCCGACTATACAAGCTGGGACCGGCCTGACACTTAGGGATTTTGGCGTGTGATTTTCAGTTCTGGCTTCCGCTACTGCAACTCCGGTAGTCCTCAACTTAAGACCACAGCAGAGCCCCAAATTTCTGTTCTTAAGTGAGACATTTGTTCAGTGAGTTTTCCCCATTTTACGACCTTTCGTGCCGCCGTTCTTAAGCGAATCCCTGTTAGCGACGTGGCTGTTCATTGAATCTGGCTTCCCCCTTGACTGGGCTTGTCAGAAAGTCACAAAAACGTGACGCCCGCCCCTCCCCGCATCAGGACGCTATGACCGTCGTAAGGATGAACCGCTTGCCAAGGGCCTGAATTTTGATCACTCGAGCATGGGGATGCCACAAAGGTCGTAACTGTGGAAAACGGTCATCAGTCACATTTTAAAGTGATGTGATCACTTTGAATGGTCGCTAAATGAACTGTTGTAAGTCGAGGACTAATAATAATCTATACTTTGTCTCATAAACTGTACCTTTCTCAACAAACGGAGCCAAGGATCGTTTTTATTTAGAGGTTCAAGATGTGGCAGGCTTGAGAGTTGTAACTTCAAGCAGCCACTCAAAAGAACGGTTGTAAGTCAAGGACTGACTGCACCTGTGTGGAAGCAACGCAACCCTGAAGCTGACCTGACCGAAGCCGTTTTGTCGCTTCAGTGTTGCCACACTGGAGCTGAGGGGTAGGGAGGTGGGGAACAGAGACAGCCGGGGTTTTTGTAGCCAAAATAAAATATTTTCTCTTGGGAACCAAGGACATTCCCACTAGTGGCCAGAGAGAGGAGGAATGAAGTTACCAGGCAACCAGATGGTACCTTGATTGGACCATGTGACTGATTGGTTGGAGTGGGGGGGGCGTTTACTTTTAATTACCGTATTTTTCGGATTATAAGATGCACCTGACTATAAGGTGCACCTAAATTTAGAAGAATGGATTTGGATTTGGATTTATTCGATTTGTATGCCGCCCTATTCCCAGAGGGACTCAGGGCGGCTGAACAAAAGCCAAGGGGAGGGGAACAAATACAAAAAGTAAGACAAAAACAAGACAACAATACAAAACAATTTTAAAACACAACAAGCACAACCACATTCGAGAAGGGGTGAAATCACCCCCATAAAGGCATTCAAAAGAGGCACTCCAAAGCCCATCGTCCTGGGAATCCCCACTTTGCTCCCAGCTCATCCTCTGATTTCCGCCTCTCTCTCTCTTTCCCACCCAGCCATCTGCGAAGGAGGGTGTCAGAATGGGGGCTGGATTTTGGCCGCCATTACTACCGGTTTGGCACCTGAAAATTTTTGCATGTGCGCATTTAGCAATAGCAATAGCAGTTAGACTTATATACCGCTTCATAGGGCTTTCAGCCCTCTCTAAGCGGTTTACAGAGTCAGCATATTGCCCCCACAGTCTGGGTCCTCATTTTACCCACCTCGGAAGGATGGAAGGCTGAGTCAACCTTGAGCCGGTGAGATTTGAACCGCCGAACTGCAGATAGCAGTCAGCTGAAGTGGCCTGCAGTACTGCACCCTAACCACTGCGCCACCTCGGCATTTGCACTCATAACGATCTGCGCATGCACACGACACTTAAAAAGGAGTAAAAAATTACATTTTCTTTCAATGAAGATTGTTCTGCGCATGTGCAGGACAGAAAATCAAGATGGCGCCGCTAAGGATAGAATCGATACTACACTCACGCGTCCACCGGAGTTACTATCTATTCGGCCGAACCGGATCGAATAGGTCGGAACTCACCTCTGGAATGGGGCATTTTGCAGTATCCTTCCCCTGCCACGCCCACCAAGCCACATGCATGCGCGTGCACGAGTGAACCGGCAGTAATGCCGGCCAGAAACCCACCCACCCTTGCTCGCATTGATAGTCCGGCTGCTCCTGAGACGTTACACAGAGCACCTGGAAGGGCCCTTCCAACAAATATGCTAATCTCAGAAGGCCCGGATGTTTCTAAAGTGGACGGAGATGCGATAAGCACACTCGTAAATCGGACGGCACTTGTGCAAAAATAGCTTTTCCGGACAACAGATAAAGATGTTGGTGAGCGGAGGGGAGGGGGGAGGCGTTGGCAAAGCTTCTGAAGACAGAAATACAACCAGCCCTTGTCTTACAACTTCAATTGAGCTCCAGATCTCTGTTGCTAAAGTAGCCGTGCTCACTTCCTTCAACCATTCATTGTATGTCTTAGCCTCCAGTCTCCTCATCCTCTTTGTTGCTCTTCTCGGCTCTTTTTCCAGAGTCTCAATCTCTTTTTTTTAACATCGTGGCGACCAAAACTGGATGCCGTATTCCAAGTGTGGCCTTCCCAAGGCCTTGTAAAGGTGGTATCAACCCTTCACGTGATCTTGATTCTATCCTTCTGTCCAATGATTGGTCGAATCTCCAAGAACACGCATGGCTGGCTCAGGAATTCTGGGAGTTGAAGTCCATAAGTCTTAAAGTTGCCAGATTTGGAGACCCTTGCCTAAGAAGATCCTGGGTGCAGATAGAAAGTTGATGGAACAATTTGCTTCCCAATGGTGCTAGGTCTTCTCCAAAACGATGAAGGTTCTCTACTCAACAGCAGTGGCGGTAGAAGGAACGTCGGAAAGGAATGAAGGTGAAGAAGATGATGGTCAAAGGAAAGAGAGAAAAGGCTAAATAACATGGATGGGAGTATGCAATGGGATAGCCCCAGGGCTCAGATTTAGGCCAAGCACTCTTCAACAACTTCATCAATGACTTGGATGAGGGGATAGATAGAATTTGCAGATGACACCAAGCTGGCAGGAAGAGCCAACACTCCAGAAGACTTAAGGCTTAAGATACAGAAGGATCTTGACAAACTTGAACATTGGGCACTATTTAATAAAATGAAATTCAATGGTGAAAAGAGTCAGGTTCTACATTTAGGTAAGAAAAACAAAATGCACAGGTACAGTATAGGTGGTACCTTGCTCAACAGGAGTAACTGTGAGGGGGATCTTGGAGTCCGAGTGGAGAACCATTTAAATAGGAGCCAGCCGTGGGCAGCAGCTGCCAAAAAAGCCAACACAGTTCTAGGCTGCATCAACAGAGGGAGAGAATCAAGATCACGTGAAGGGTTGATACCACTTTATAAGGCCTTGGTAAGGCCACACTTGGAATATTTGCATCCAGTTTTGGTCACCACGATGTAGAAAAGATGTGGAGACTCTGGAAAGAGTGCAGAGAAGAGCAAGAAAGAGGATGAGGGGACTGGAGGCTCAAACCTATGAAGAACGGTTGCAGGAACTGGGTATGTCTAGTTTAATGGAAAGAAGGACCAGGGGAGACATGATAGCAGTCTTCCAATATCTCAAGGTTGCCCCAAAGAAGAGGGAGTCAAACTATTCTCCAAGGCACCTGAGTGTAGAACAAGAAGCAACGGATGGAAACTAATCAAGGAGAGAAGCAACTTAGAACGAAGGAGGAATTTCCTGACAGTGAGAACAATTAACCAGGGGAAGGACTTGCCACTAGAAGTTGTGAAGGCTCCGACAGTGGAAGTTTTTAAGAAGATATTGGACAGCCATTTGTCTGAAATGAATATAGGGTCTCCTACCTGAGCAGGGGGGGTTGGACTAGAAGACCTCTAAGGTCCCTTCCAATGTTGTCATTCTCCAAGCATCTCTGCTAACCCTGGATAGGTTTATCTTTCCAGGTTCAGCAGCTGCCGAAGGAAGCAAATATTATGCCTGGTTCAGTCCCCTTTGCAACACCTTGGCATCCAGCGGCCCCCAAAGAATCCTAGCAAAGCCCCTTCCTCCTCTTAATGGCCTTCCAGGTTCTCTGGAGTACAACTCCCATCATCCCCAGCTGGCTGGGGACACCCAGGGGAGCTGCACCGAGCAGATCCGCAGAGAGCTCAAACATCAAAGCTCGGATTGGCGGTTACAATGGTTGGACAGGGAAGCGTCTGGAGAACGGGCATGGGACAGAAGCTTCGCGTGCCCCCGCCCCCGAGATGGATAGGCAGACCCTTCCTCAATTTGGGGGGGGGGGTTGGGGGTGCAAAGACAAAAGGGGGGGGAGAAAGAGGAGTTTGCTTCCTGCGAGTCCAATTATTTCCTCTAAACAGCACCTGGGAAAGTTGGCAAGAAATCATGAGGACTAGCAACTGGAAGCCCCTTCCCTTCGAGAAACCCCAAGTTTTGGGGAAGAAGGGGGGCATCCAGGCCTTCCCCCTTCCCCCCCCGGTGCACGAATGACCTTCCTGTTCCTCCCCTCCTGTATTATCTCCCCTCCCTCCCCCCTGAAAAGCATCTGTGAAGTTGGCACGCACGCTTTTGCACGCTTTTTTCCTGGGAATCGGCCTCCAGCGACTGAAGGGGATTTCCTCCGGACTCAAAAAACCCCCTTGGGAGCTTGACAATAATTATGATTTAGGGTATTTACACAGGCAGCCCCCCCCCGCCCCAGGAAAGTCAGGGATTAAAACCCATCCAAGAAGAAAATCTAAGATTAATTCCCACCGATACAGCCCCCCCCCCCAATTCCAATGCACAGCTGCTCAACTCAACAAACCATTGCAAAACCCCACATGTGGGTCCCGTCCCTTTTGGCGCTGTCCGGCTGGAGCTGCCATCTTGACTGAACCCCCTCCTCCCTCCCCTTGTCCTTCCCTCCCACCCCAATTTCACCCCAGTGTTGAAGAAATCAAGATTCTGGACCTTTCCAAACTAGCAAAATTGCTCTGAACTCAGACTCCCTCTCCCCCCACTCACATTGTGGCTTTCCAAAGCCCGCTCCTTCACGTCCCCCTCCCCAGTGCTTTTAGGAGTCTCTCTCTGTGTGTGTGTGTGTGTTTGTGTGTGTGTGTAGCAGTATCCTCAAATCTCTTCTCTCTCTTTAAAAAAAATGAATCAAAATTGACTTTTTATGCTCCGGATTCAGGGATGGGCCGTTAGGAAAAAGCCCCAAAACCCGCAGAAATGATAAATGTGGGGCCAGAAAGAGGAAAAAAAAACGAGGTGTCTTCCTGATTTCTTGCAAGGGGTACCCCTTTCCCTGCCTGCCCCACGGTGGAAGGGATGAGAGGGGCACAGGATAACGGAACAAGAGAGCTGGAAGGGACCTCGGAGGTCTTCTAGTCCAACCCCCTGCTTAAGCAAGAGACCTTACGCCATTCCAGACAAGAAGTGGCTGTCCAATCTTTTCTTGAAGACCTCCAATGATGACGAAGCATCCATAACTTCTGGTGGCAAGGAGTTCCACTGGTCAATTGTTTTCCCCTGTTGGGAATTTTCTCCTTGCTTGATGAGTTTCCATCCGTGGCTTCTTGTCCTGCTTTCTGGTGCTTTGGAGAATAGGTGGACACCTTCATTTTTTGGGGCAGCCCCTCTAGAAGACCTCCAAGGTCCCTTCCAGCTCTATTCTGATTGAAATTGATTGAAATATTGGAAGGCTGCTGCCATGTCTCCCCTGGTCCTTCTTTTCATTCAACAAGACATACCCCCAGTTCCTGCAACCGTTCTTCATATGTTTTAGACTCCAGTCCCCTAAATCCTCTTTCTTGCTCTTCTCTGCACTCTTTCCGGAGTCTCCACATCTTTTCTACATCGTGGAGACCAAAACTTAGAACTAAGGAAGAACATCCTAACAGGGAGAACCATTAACCAGTGGAACATCATGCCTTCAGAAGGTGTAAATGCTCCACTGGAGGTTTTTAAAAAGAGGCTGGACAGCCATTTGTCTGAAATGGTCTAGAGTCTCCTGCCTGCGCAGGGGGTTGGACTAGAAGACCTCCGAGGTCCCTTCCAGTTCTGTGATTCCGCAGGAGGAGGAAGAAACAGGAGATGCCTCGCTCGGCTGATTCCCTCGCCCAGCCAATCCGCCTTCTTCCACCCAATGCCCTGCAGATGTTTGGGCTTTCAAGAGCCCGACACCTCCCAACTCCAGGCCGTACCAGCTGGGTTTGATGAGAACTTTAATCCAAAACATCTGGACGGCTGCAGAGAGACTCCGACTGCTAAGGGAGGGGTTGGGGGGGGGTGTCGGAGCTGAGACTCCAGCAGGCAGAAGTCATCCTGCTGCCTGGATGAAGCTCAGGAGGCTTTGAAACCCGATCCCAGCCAGGGCCCCGGTTTGTTTTGGCAAAGGCTGCCCAGCTGGGAACCAGGTTTAATCCCAGACGCCGGAAATGCTTTCCCACCTTCCCACCAACCACCCCCCCCCCCAACAAGTTCTTTACAGGCACAATAAGATCCCATCTTTCCAAATATCCCAAGCGCCATTTTGTGCAGCATTTCAATCCATCGGCCACGGGGGTGGGGGGCGGGTGGGGTTGGGTGTTAAAACCGCCTGATTTTCGGCAGCGTTTTGAGGCACGTCTGCAGAAAAAACCAGTCTCGGGGAGTTCCAAAGACCGCCGTCGGATCACTGTAGCTTTAATGGATTTTCTCCCTGTTGCTTCTTTTGGGGCAGCCCCTCAAATATTTGGAAGTCCGCTGTCATGTCACCCCTGGTCCTTCTTTTTTCTGGACTAGCCATACAGATATAACAGAGTTGGAAGGGACCTTGTAGGTCATCTAGTCCAACCCCCTGCCCAAGAGGAGACCCTACACCGTTTCTGACAAATGGCAGTCCAGCCTCTTCTTGAAAGCCTCCATTGATGAAGCCCCCACAACTTCTGTCTGTTTCTGTCTGTCTATCATCTATCTAATCATTTCTACCATCCATCCATCCATCCATCCATCCATCCATCCATCCTTCCATCCATCCATCCATCCATCCATCCATCCTTCCTTCCATCCATCCATTATCTATGTCTGTCTGTCTATCATCTATCTAATCATTTGTTCCATCTATCTATCTATCTATCTATCTATCTATCTATCTATCTATCTATCTATCTATCTATCTATCATCTATCACCCATCCATCCATTATCTAGCTCTGTCTGTTTGTTTCTGTCTGTCTATCATCTATCTAATCATTTCTATCATCCATCCATCCATCCATCCATCCATCATCTATTTCTGTCTGTCTATCATCTATCTAAACATTCCTTCCTTCCTTCCTTCCTTCCTTCCTTCCAGCCATCCATCCATCCATCTATCTATCTATCATCTATCCATCCAGCCGTCCGTCCGTCCATCCATCCATCCATCCATCCATCCATCCATCCATCCATCCATCCATTATCTATGTCTGTCTGTCTATCATCTATCTAATCATTTCTTCCATCCATCCATCCATCCATCCATCCATCCATCCATCCATCCATCCATCTATCTATCATCTATCCTTCCATCCATTATCTATGTCTGTCTGTCCATCCATCCATCCATCCATCCAAATCCTGCAACCATTCTTCATATGTTTTAGCCTCCAGTCCCCTAATCCTCTTTCTTGCTCTTCTCTGCACTCTTTCTAGAGTCTCAACATCCTTTTTACATCGTGGTGACCAAAACTGAATGCAGTATTCCAGCTGTGCCTTTACTAAGGCTTTGCAAAGCGGTGGTAGAACTTCACGTCATCTTGATTCTAAACCTCTTTTAATGCAGGGCTAAAGGCTTGTTGGAGAGAGTACGAAAGAGATAAACTATTTAATTTTGCACATAATTGCAGCGGCGAGAATAGCGCTCGCAAATGTTGGGAAAGCGACACCATGCCGACAGAATGTTTGATCATCCAAAAGATTCCTGATTGCACAGAGATGGAAAAACTCACCTTGGAGTTAAGGAACAAGGAAGACTCAGAATATTATACAGTTTGGGAAAACTGGCATCCACGGAGAAATAATAGGAACATGAAATGTACAACTTAGAAACATAAGAGGTATAGAAATAGGAATAATTAGGAATGTATAAAAGATGCATTTGAGTAGTAAATGGTACTGTCAAAAAGGATTGTAACTTATGCAAAACTATTTTTAAAGGTATTGGTATTTAATGTTTTAAATTCTTAATAAAAAAGGGGGAATGCAAGGCAAGGGATTTGGGAGCGCAGAGTCGGACGCCCCTGAAGAGCCATTCAACACATCTTCCATCCAAAGTACCCGTGGGTTTCATTCAGACCCCGATTTCTCTTTTGTTGGCATTTCATCTAAGGGTTTTCTCTCGCGACGCCTCAAAATGAGGGCTGTCTAGAACAGTGTTTCTCAACCTTGGCAACTTGAAGATGTCCGGACTTCAACTCCCAGAATTCCCAGCCAGCGAATGCTGGCTGGGGAATTCTGGGAGTTGAAGTCCGGACATCTTCAAGTTGCCAAGGTTGAGAAACACTGTCCTAACCACTGCTGGGGAATTCTGGGAGTTGAAGTCCGGACATCTTCAAGTTGCCAAGGTTGAGAAGCACTGGTCTAGAAGATGGGGAGGTGGGGGGTATATTTCTATAAAGCTCCTTGCTTCTATCCTGCAGGTAGATGGTGTGGGTATCTGGAGGTACGCAGGGGTGATTTCGGTTATCTAAGTTCCGTGGTGGCGAACCTAGGGCACAAGAGCCACAGGTGCCATTTCTTAGGGCATGCAGGGCGTTGCCATGACAGCTCCAGCGCTGGCCAGCTGGCTTCGGACCTTCTTTTGAGGCCGTTTTTCGCCCTCCGGAGGCTTCCTTGAACCTAGGGGAAAACCGGAAGCTCCTGAAGCCTCCGGAGGGCGAAAAACGGCCCTACAGACAAACCGGAAGTCACCGTTCCCAAACTTCCTGTTTGCCCACCAGGGCCGGTTTTTTTGCGCTCCGGAGCAAAGGTCCTGAAGCCTCCGGGGTAGCGGGGAGGCTCTTTTCACTCTCCCCAGGCTCCTATAAAGCCTCTGGAGCCTGGGGAGGGTGAAAAAAGCATGCCAAAAGCAGTGGGGGTGAGCGCTAATCGCGCTTGCCTGCGCACTGTTGTGTACATAGCATTATGGGTGTGGAATGCCCGTGCACGACCCCCCCCCCCTGCGCTCCCCCCACTTCTGGCACGCGATCCCCAAAAGGCTCACCACCACCGTCTTAGTTCAAGAAGACTGCAGATGGCTCACAACACCCAGCCACATTCCTTCCGTCACCTCCGGCTACGCTAAACGTTCGGCATTCAAAACCTCGGACGCTTTGCCGACATTTGCAACCAGAAATCAGGCATTTTTCTTGACAAAACATCAATGGATCTACAGCCCAAGACTGCGCTCATCCCCCAAGCATTGAAGCCTTTCTCCTCATAAGCAAAAAGAGAGAGAGCAAAAAAATAAAAATAAAAAAATAGAACTCCCCAAATAAAATGGTTTGAATTCTCTGGCTAAGAAAATTCAGGTCCCCAACTTGGAAAGCTTAAGACATTGGGACTTCAACTCCCAGAATTCCCCACCTTAAACCAGAACCAGTGTTTAACTCACTTGCAACTGGGTATCAATAGCAATAGCACTTAAGACTTACGTACCACCTCATAGTGCTTTTACAACCCCCTCTAAGCGGTTTACAGAGTCAGCCTCTTGCTCCCCCCCCCCCAACAACAATGTGGGTCCTCGTTTACCCACCTTGGAAGGACGAGTCACCTTGAGCCAGTCAGGATTGAACTGCCGGCAGTGAGCAGAATTAGTCGGCAATGCTGCATTCTAACCACTGCGTCACCACAGCTCTTCCTTCCTTCCTTCCTTCCTTCCTTCCTCCTTCCTTCCTTCCTTCCTTCCTTCCTTCCTTCCTTCCTTCCTTCCTTCCTTCCTTCCTTCCTTCCTTCCTTCCCACTTAGCCCTTAGACTTATATACCGCTTCACAGTGCTTTCCAGCCCTCTCTAAGCGGCTTACAGAGTCAGCCTCTTACCCCTCCTTCCCTCCCTCCCTCCCTCCCTCCCTCCCTCCCTTCCTTCCTTTCCACTTAGCCCCTAGACATATGCCGCTTCACAGTGCTTTTACAACCCTCTCTAAGCAGTTCACAGAGTCGGCCTATTACCGCTCCCTTCTTTCCTTCCTTCCTTCCTTCCTTCCTTCCTTCCTTCCTTCCTTCCTTCCTTCCTTCCTTCCTTCCTTCCTTCCTTCCTCCCAGGGCCGGATTTTCCTATAGGCTAACTAGGCTTCAGCCTAGGGCCTCAAATCAAGAGGGGCCTACATTCAAATTGCTAGCAAAATTAAAATTACACTATTCTAACAACAGTGAACACTAAAACACTGAACCGAAAAGAAGGAGAAATTCTACGCACGTGACTAATAAACAAACATAAAAATGTATCGGTTAAGATCGTTCCAGCGCCGCGGCAGTTGGGGAGCCCGCCCACGTTCCCGGCACCGGCGGTCGGGCGAGAGGCGCGGCCGCTCCCAGTAGCCGCCCCGTCGACGCGGAGCCCACCAGCGGCCAGGCAGGTGAGGGTGAGGGGGCCGAGCCGGGCAGCTGAGCGCAGCAGGGGAGGCGGCTGGCCTCGCTGCCTTTGCCGCAGAGCAGAGCCGCCCTCCGTCGGGAGGCCAGCTATATATATTGATATATATTGATATGTATCACAGTAATGATGTATTTTATTGTCTCTCATGCAATTTACAAACTTAAAAATGGGAGGTGAAAGGGCCTCATAAGTGGAATAGCCTAGGGCCTCTTTTCATCTACATCCGGACTTCCTTCCTTCCTTCCTTCCTTCCTTCCTTCCTTCCTTCCTTCCTTCCTTCCTTCCTTCCTTCCTTCCTTCCTTCCCACTTAGCCCTTAGACTTAAGCAGTTCACAGAGCCAGCCTCTTGTTCCCCCTCAACCATCTGGGTCCTCGTTCTACCCACCTCGGACGGCTGAGTCAACCTTGAGCCCATCAGAATCGAACTGCCAAACTGCTGGCAGCCAGCAGTCAAGAGAAGCAGCCTGCAAAATAAATCTTCTGTATGGCTGCCCCCCCCCCCTTCAAACGTTGCATCTCTTTCTCCCTCCGAAGTAATCCAGACGCCCGAGGTGTCAGCAAGTTGAGAATCTTTAAACCAGATGCCCGGAATGTCAGCAAATTGAGAAACGTCATTTCTGACATTCTTCATTTGTATTTCAGGAATATTCAAACATTCAACATTCTCACTTTTTTCTTCATACTTTGATGTTAAAACCAACAAATAGTCCAGCTTTTTTTCGAATCTATCATACGTATCAGACAACTTTTGTAAGGCGGAGAAAATCATTTGAAATGAATCATTTGAAGCTTGCATAGACGCCACGTTGTGGCTGGCTTACCTCTCTCGCACTGGGGCCCTGTGAATCCATAGACGCAGGCACAGCGGTTGGGCCCGATGCACCGGCCCCCATTCTGACAGCCTCCTTCGCAGATGGCTGGGTGGGAAAGAGAGAGAGAGGCGGAAATCAGAGGATGAGCTGGGAGCAAAGTGGGGACGATGGGCATTGGGGTGCCTCTTATGAATGCCTTTATGGGGGTGATTTCAGAGGAAGGAATCTCGCTTGATACGGTCATTGCAAGGATCAACCTCAGAGGGAGTCCAGCTATTCTCCAAAGCATCAGAAGGGAGGTCACGAAGCAATGGGTGGAAACTAACCAAGGAGAGAAGCAGGGAATTAAGGAGAAACTTCCTGACAGGGGGGACGATTAACCAGTGGAACAGCTGGCCACCAGATGTTGTAAGGTGCTCCATCACTGGAGGTTTTCAAGAAGAGACTGGACAGCCACTTGTCTGGAATGGTGTAAGGTCTCCTGCCTGAGCAGAGGGTTGGACTAGAAGACCTCCAAGGTCCCTTCCAACCCTGGGAGTCCTGGAGAATTTTTAAATTTTTTATTTTTTTATTTTTATTTTGTTTGTTTTCTTTTGTTCTGTGTAAGCCGCCCGGAGTCCTCCGGATTGGGCGGCCTATAAATCTAATAAATTAAATTAAATTAACTAGTCAAGGGGAGAAGCAACTTAGAACTAAGGAGAAACTTCCTGACAGTGGGGGACAATTAACCAGTGGAACGACTTGCCACCAGAAGCTGTGATGGCTCCAACACTGGAGGTTTTCAAAAAGAGATTGGGGCAATGAATGATTTTGGGGTCTCCTGCCTGAGCAGAGGGTTGGACTAGAAGACCTCCAAGGCCCCTTCCAACCCTATGAGTCTGCATATTATGGGTTAAGTAGATCCAGAAATGACTTCGGGTTTAATCCCTGCTCAACTTCCAAATTCTCTGGGTGGAGAAATGCCTCCCGACGTTGGGAAATTTAAGGCAGATGGACTTCAACTCCCAGGATTCCTTAAACCAGGACACACATTTAACTCCGTTTTTTTCTCACACTTGGCAAATCCAACCCCTTGGGACTTCATCTCCCAGGATTCCCCTGTCTTAAAGGGGCCAAGGTGGAGAAACGTTGATGGAGAGGGATTGTGGGAAGCTATCCAGCCAGGTGGTTGTGAAAACAAAATGGGTGTTGATTCCCCCCCAGACATTGGCACCTGTGGCCAGGGATGCCCGCGGGTGGATGCTGGCCAGCTGGGCCTGCGTTGGCACTCACGTTGGCCGCAGTGATTTCCAGTGTATCCCTTCTGGCACAGACAGGCCTCTTCGGCACAGCTGCCCCGTTCAGACACTTCATGTTGCAGGAGGGGACTGCGGGAGGAAGGAGGAGAGTCAGCAGGACGATAAGGAAGGAAGGAGGGAAGGAAAGAAGGGAGGGAAGGCGGACAGAAGATGGGAGGAGAGGAAGAGAGAAGGAATGGAAGAACAGGGGGGAACAAAAGGAAAGAGGGAGGAAAGGAAGGAATGAAGGAGAGAGGAAGAAAGAACGGGAAGGAGGAAGAACATAAAGGAGGGTAGGAGAAAGAACAGAAAGAAAGATGAAGGGAGGGAGGGAGGAAAAACAGAAGGAAAGAGGGACGGAGGGCAGAAATGGAAGGAGAGAAAGAGAGATGGAATGGGAAAATAGGGTGGGAGGGAGGGAGGAAGAACAGAAGGAAAGAGGGAGGAAGGAAGGAGAAGGAAGGGAGGGAGGGAAGGAGAAAGGAAGGGGAGAAGAAAGGGAGGAGGAGGAAGGGGGGAAGAAAGGAAGGAAGGAAGGAGAGAAATGGAAAGGAGAGTAGGAGGAAGACAAGGAAGGAGGGTAGACAGGTCTTTCCCAAATCCCCCCCCCTCTGTGTTCCTGCAAGGAGATTAAAAAACCCACTGGATTCCCCTCCCCCAATCACAGCTGGACAAGTGCTGTTCTGTGGCTCACATCTGCCCTTCACATATTTTGTGTTTTCTTTCCAGCCGTGAAGGTTGCTAGGGTTCCCTCCCCAAATATTGACAGGAAGGGGGGGGGGCTTTGCCCAGAGGAACATTTCTGCAGTTTAACCTCCCCCCCACCAATCCATTTTTATGGGTCCCAGAGCCCACCATCCTTTCCCCCCTGCCTGAGATGCTCAGATTGAGTGGGAGGGGCAGTTCTGTGTGGGAAAGGGGAGGCCCCCCCCCACTGCGGCTATTCCTCAGCCAAAGACTCAGGAACTTCAACTCCCAGAATTCCTCAGGAACTTCAACTCCCCAGAATTCCTCAGCCAAAGACTCAGGAACTTCAACTTCCAGAATTCCTCAGCCAAAGACTCAGGAACTTCAACTCCAGAATTCCTCAGCCAAACACTCAGTAACTTCAACTCCCAGAATTCCTCAGGAACTTCAACTCCAGAATTCCTCAGCCAAAGACTCAGGAATTTCAACTCCCAGAATTCCTCAGCCAAACACTCAGGAACTTCAACTCAAAATTGGAATTCTGGGAGTTGAAGTCCACGAGTCTTAAAGTTGCCAAGGCTGGAGACTTTTGCTCCAGAGTGTTGTCCCTTCATCTGTGGACGGACAGACAGATAGATGGGGCCCCTTTGTTTCCCTACTGCAAGACAACCCTCCCACCCAGCCTCAAGCCAGGTTCCCCATCTACTCCAGGGGCCCATGTGTCCCAGCCTGCCCCCGAGCTGAGCAACCTCCCTGAAATCCCAGCTCCGCTCACTTCTCAGTCCCGTTTCCCGCCGCGGGAATCGCCATGTGGTCTCCCATCCCTTGCTGAGCACCGCTGGACCGCCTCGGCTCTACAGGGAGTCCTCGACTTACGACAGCAAGGGAGCCCCAAATGCCCTGTGGTTAAATGAGGCACATCTGGTGAATTCTGCCTCATTTTACGACCTTTCTGCGCCACGGTGGTTAAGTGAATCGCGGCCGGTCGTTTAAGGGAGTCGCACGGTCGTTAAGCGAATCTGGCTTTCCCCGCAGGCTTTAATTGTCAGACAGTTGCCCAGGGGGATCACGTGATACCCCCAAACGACATGGCAACCGTCTGAATTTGGATCATGTGACTGTGGGGGGAAGGCTGCAACCGTCATTAAGTAAGACAAACATGTCAGAATCCCCTTTTTTTTGCAACTTTGAATGGTCGTTAAACGAACTGTGGTGAGTCAAGGACTTCCTGAAACTGAGCTGGGCCGAAGCTGGCCTGGACCCTCAGTCTGTCCCCCCCCTCACTCAATCCGTGTTTTGGCCAAAGAGGGGGTGGGCTGCCGGGTGGGCACATCCCTTGCCATCCTTTCTTGAAACCCACCACACACAAACCCACACACACACACACACACACACACACAGAGAAACTGAAAGAGAAAGAGAAAAGAAAGGAAGAAAGAAAGAAAGAAAAAAAGAAAAAAAAGTGAGAGAAAGATGAAAGGAAAAAGGAAAAAGGGACAGAGAGACAAAAGGAAGGAAAGAGAGAGAGAGAGGGAGGGAGGGAGGAGGGGGAGGGAGGGAGAGAGAGAGAGAGAGAGAGAGAGAGAGGAAACACATGGCCGGCAAGCCACTCCCACCAGGTCACATGGCTGGCAAGCCACTCCCACAAAGTAGGCCACACCCACATAGTAGGTTCGACAATTTTTGAACCCACCATTGCACTAAATGTCCTTATGTCAAAAGCCCCAAACCACAAGGTTCAGCTAAAGTTTGTGTAGAGACACGTAGTCCGTACCTACGGCCCAAGACAAAAGGAGAAGTAAGACCATATCTCCTTATAAGGCTTCTCTCCTCGAGGTAACCAACAAGAAATGAGTTAAGTGTTTCCTTTGAGAACGTATAAGAACGCGTGTTTCGATAATGAATAAATAAATCCTAATAAAATACTAAAATACTAAAATACTAAATACTAAATGAAGGTTGTTCAGAACTTGCAATGCTAAGCCAGGGGCTCGCTCTCTGAACCTGGCTGCCAAATAAACTTTTCCTGTATCCTGAGAAGTCTAAAGCCTGTCATTTTCTGCAACAAAATCAAGTGGAGTCTTACTACTTCACTTTGTAAAGCCTTAGTAAGGCCACCCCTGGAACAATAATTGCATCCAGTTTTGGTCACCACGTTACAAACAAAAATAATGTTTGAGACTTTGGAAAAACTTCAGAGAAGAGCAAGTAAGAGGATTAAATGCCTGGAGACTCAAACATACAATGAACGGTGGGAGGATTGGGGTTTGAAGGAGTGGGGGGGGGGAGATTGCAGCCTTCCAGTATTTGAGGGGCTGCCCCAAAGAAGAGGGGGGGTCAAGTTATTTTTACAAAGCCCCTGAAGGCAGGACGAGAAGCAACGGATGGAAACTAATCAAGGAGAGAGGTAACCTGGAACTAAGGAGAAACTTCCTAATCGTGAGGACAATTAACCCGTGGAACTGCTTGCCACCAGAAGTTGTGGATGCTCCATCACTGGAGGCTTTTAAGAAGATGAGACTGGACGGGGAAGTGGGATAGGATAGGGCCGCCTGCTTGCGCAGAGGGGCTGGACTAGATGACCTCCAAGGTCCCTTCCAGCTCTATTCTTTTCCAAAGGGTCGACTTATTTTCCAAAGCCCCCCCCCCCGAAGGCAGGACAGGAAACAACGGATGGAAACTAAGGAAGGAAAGAAGCAACCTGGAATTAAGGAGGAATTTCCCGAGAGTGAAGACAATTTAACCGGTGGAACTGCCTGCCACCAGAAGCTCTCGGTGCTTCATCCCCGGAGGCTTTTAAGAAGAGGGAGACTGGACAGTCACGTGTTTGAAATGAGATGGGGTCTCCTGCTTGAGCAGGGGGTTGGACTAGATGACCTCCGAGCCTCCCTTCCAGCTCTATTCTGATCGGTGGATTGACGGGTTGCACTCAATTGGAAGGGGGGAGGGGGGGCTTTCTCCCATTTTGCCACCTCTCAGCCAAGGATGTCCATGAGAGACTGGGAGGGTCTCGTGCCTACCTCACAGGGCTGTCCCAAGGGCCTGTTGCGACCGTCACAAATACACGCCAGGAATTTTGACCACCTGACGGCAGGGATACCGCGACCGTCGTATATGTGAGGAAAGGACTTCGCTGCCTCTATCACTTCGAACGGCGATGGGGGGCTTTAAGAGAAGCTCAGTTTTGGGTCCAAGGGGCCCAGATCTGCTGGCGGTGTGTGTGTGTGTGTGTGTGTGTGTGTGTGTGTGTGTGTGAGAGAGAGAGAGAGAGAGAGAGAGAGAGAATGTCTGTGTGTGCAGTGTGTTTGTGTATCGTTCCACAACCAGGAAGCTGTTCCTGAGGAATGTTATTAAACCCACCTGCCCATAATTGCTCCTTGGAAGGGGGTGGGTGGGCTGTGTGTTAAAACTGGCAGGCGGGAATGAAAACTCCATTTGAGGAGGGGGTCTTTCTTTTGCAGCATGGGGCGGGGCTGCCCCCCCCTTTTTTCCTGCTCCTCCTCCTGCAGCTTCCAAGATGTGGTGGACGGAGGGACTGCCCTGGGTCTCCCTCTTTCCGTCCCCCATTCGCCCCCTCCCTCCCTCCCTCCCACCCACCCACCCAGCCAAGACTCTCTGGAATGCAGCCCACACCCCCCGGCCCACTTCCCCGGTGGAATTCCTGGCATTGCTGGGGGATTGCAAACATCTGGCAACGGCAGCCGAGCCCCATGGAAGAGACCAGCCCTCCCTGGGGCTGGGGAGGGGGCGGGGAACGGACCCCACTCCCCAGCAGCCAGGATTAGCCAGGAAAAAAAGAAAGACCCCCTCCACACACACACACACATCTTGAGGGATTGAATTCAAGGGAGGACTGGTTCCCCCCTCCCTTTTGCCCCTGAGTACAATACTCCTAAGATACTTCATGAGCTGCAAGTTGGAGCAAGGCTTGAAATGTTCATATATATCCAGGTTTAGCAATTGCTTTTTAAAAAAAAAAAAAACCCACAAAATCTGTGCGGACAGACAGATCCTGCAGGAAAACAGGCACCGAGAAGACCATATTAGGTTCCCCTCGCACATCTGTGCCGGTCGTTCCCGACTCTAGGGGGCGTTGCTCATCTCCGTTTCAAAGCCGAAGAGCCAGCGCTGTCCGAAGACGTTTCCGTGGTCATGTGGCCGGCATGACTCAATGCCGAAGGCGCACGGAGCACTCTTACCTTCCCACCAAAGGTGGCTCCTATTTTTTCTACTTGCATTTTTTACTTGCTTTCGAACTGCTAGTTTGGCAGAAGCTGGGACAAGTCACGGGAGCTCCCTCCGTTACGCGGCCCCAGGGATTCGAACCGCTGAACGGCCGATTTTTCTGATCGACAACCTCAGCATCTTAGCCACTGAGCCACCAAGTCCTCTAAGGACTTACAAAGCGGTACTAAGGCTTATCCCAGGTGTCCTCAGGGTCACCTGAGTGGTGCAAATGGTTCCTGTAGCCTGCAATGTTTCCTCTGGAAATCCATTCCTTCTCCCACCACCATTCAAAGGGTCTCCATCCCGAATTGTATAGATAAAAAAGCCGTGCTTTGGAAGACTGGTGAAGAAGGAGGAGAAGGAGGAGGGGAAGGAGGAAGAGAATGGAGGAGAAAGAGATGGAGAATGAGGAGGAGGAGGGGGAGAAGGAGGAGGAGAAGAAGTAGAAGAAAAAGAAGAAAGGAGGAGGAGGGAAGAAGTAGAAGAAAAAGAAGAAGGAGGAGGAGGAGAGGAGGGGGGAGGAGGAAGAGAATGGAGGAGAAAGAGATGGAGAAGGAGGGGGAGGAGGGAGAGAAGGAGGAGAAGAAGAAGTAGAAGAAAAAGAAGAAGAAAGAGGAGGAGGAGGAGGAGAAGAAGTAGAAGAAAAAGAAGGAGGAGGAGGAGGAGAAGAAGAAGTAGAAGAAAAAGAAGGAGGAGGAGGAGAGGAAGGGGAAGGAGGAAGAGAATGGAGGAGAAAGAGATGGAGAAGGAGGGGGAGGAGGGAGAGAAGGAAAAGGAGAAGAAGAAGTAGAAGAAAAAGAAGAAAGAGGAGGAGGAGGAGAAGAAGTAGAAAAAGAAGGAGGAGGAGGAGGAGGAGAAAGAGATGGAGGAGGAGAAGGAGAAGAAGAAGTAGAAGGAAAAGAAGGAGGAGGAGGAGGAGAGGAAGGGGAAAGAGGAAGAGAATGGAGGAGAAAGAGATAGAGAAGGAGAAGAAGAAGTAGAAGAAAAAGAAGAAAGAGGAGGAGAAGAAGAAGAAGTAGAAGAAAAAGAAGGAGGAGGAGGAGAAAGAGATGGAGAATGAGGAGGAAGAGGGAGAAGAAGAAGTAGAAGAAAAAGAAGAAGAAAGAGGAGGAGAAGAAGTAGAAGAAAAAGAAGGAGGAGGAGGAGAAAGAGATGGAGAAGGAGGAGAAAGAAGAAGTAGAAGAAAAAGAAGGAGGAGGAGGAGGAGAGGAAGGGAAGGAGAAGAGAATGGAGGAGAAAGAGATGGAGAAGGAGGAGGGGGAGAAGGAGGAGAAGAAGTAGAAGAAAAAGAAGAAGAGGAGGAGGAGAAGAAGTAGAAGAAAAAAGAAGGAGGAGGAGGAGAAAGAGATGGAGAAGTGGAGGAGGAGGAGGGGAGAAGAGGAGAAGAAGAAGTAGAAGAAGGAGGAGGAGAAGGAGGAGAAGTAGTAGTAGTAGTAGTAGCAGCAGCAGCAGTCTGGATAGTGGAAGTGGAAGTGCCTGGAGGCAGGAGAAGAGAAAGAACTGGAGAAGATCACAAAATGCGAAGACCTGCAAATTGAAACAGAACGACTGTGGCCAGGAAGGGGAGGACCAACAGTCGCAGGCGCCTTGGGTGCAGTCCCAAAACAACTGAAGCCCCACTTGAACACCATCCGTGGCATTGACAAATTCGCCATCAGTCAATTGCAGAAGGTGGCTTTACTTGGGTCTGTTTCCGTCTCTGCGACAGCTCTGCTTATCTCACCTCCCTGAATGACTGGTAGATACAGTCGACAAAAATGCCAAACCCAGGCTGAACATCTGGCTGGTTGTGCGAATAATAATAATATTAATTTGATCAGTGGGTGCAGCAAAATTCCACAAACTGACTACCTTACAACGCCAGGACCGCGTTGCTAAGGCCATTCACTGGAAATTGTGCCAGAAGTTTGGATCTGAGTACAGCAAAAACCACTGGGGACATCAGGTTGAGAAGGTTCTAGGGAACGAGAAAGTCAAGATCTTGTGGGACTTCAGAATCCAGACTGACAGGCACTTGGCCCACAACACACCTGACATAACAATAGTTGAAAAGAAAAAGAGTATGGTTCATTGACATTGCAATACCTGGAGATGCACGGATTGAAGATAAACAGCAAGAAAAAAAATCACAAAGTACCGGGACTTGCAAATTGAAGTTGAGCGACTGTGGAAAAAGAAATCGTGTGTTGTCCCGATTGTAATTGGAGCCCTTGGAGCAATACCCAAAGGGCTACCTCGCTATTTGGAAATTCTAAATTTATCAGACTTGAACATTCTGATTCTACAAAAAAACCTCCCTACTTGGAACAACTCATATCCTCCGACGTTACCTTAACAGTTCCTAGGTCCTTGGTTAGGACTCGAGCTGTTGAGCTACCAACCAGCCCCAAAGGCTGTGAATCTCACCAAAGATTAACCACATAATAATAATAATAATAATAATAATAATAATAATAATAATAATAATATCATGGCTGTTCCTGGAGATGCCAGAGTTGAAGAAAAAGAACTAGAAAAAAATCATGAAATATCGCGACCTGCCCATCGAAACGACACGGCTATGGATGAAGCATGTAAGAGGGATACCCATTGTCATCGGGGCACTTGGCACCATGTCCAAGAATTTCACAAGATACATCCACAAATTGCAGCTTCCTGCAATAAACACCAGCGGAACTGCAAAAAACGGCGCTACTCGGAACATCTTAGATTTGAAGAAGGTCCTTGGTTGATACCTAGGACGTTGGCAGTAAACGGTATCAACCATTAGCGCCAGTCACTGGTATTTGCGACGCATTTTTGAAACGTTCAGTTGGCTGAGTTTCAGGTTTAATAAATAAAGGATATTATAATGGTAGTGGCCAAAAGTCATCGACACCTTGATGCAATATTCGAACTGCCAAATTGCAGGCAGCCGGCAGAAGCAGCCGGCAGTACTCCACTCTGGCCACTGCGCCACACTGGCTGACGCCATTAAAGCTGGCGGGAGGCCTTCCAAAGACGACGGGAGATTTCCACCTGCGCTCAGTCGCACGTAAATGCACACACGCGGGCAAACGCGAGCCCGCTTTTGCCTCACCTCCTAGGGAGCCGCAGTTGGGGGAGAGCTGTCCGCTGGAGCAGGTGCACATATTCGGCCGCGAACAAAAGCCGTCCCCGCAGGAGTTTCGGCAAATGGCTGTGGAGAGAGGAGAAGGGCCTGAGTGCCGGGGAGGGTGGGAAGGGGGTCTTCCCCTGAGCCCAAAGAGGTGAGGAGGGGTCCTGCACCAGGTTTCACCCCACACATCTCCTCCCCCCTACCCCCCCCCCCTGAGGAAAGGCTGGGGCTTGGGTGGGGGAGGAAGCCCCGCTGGCACCCAGGTGGGTCTGGGATGGTTGCAAATGGAGGAGGAAAAGGTTTTGGCTGAAGGTGTGGTTGTTTGAAGAAGGCTTCACCCACCACCCACCCCCCGCCCTACCTGGAATGGCCATTGGATCACCTGCATGGCCCCTCCAGGGAGAGCAGGAAATGAGCTCTGCCAAGAGCCGGGTTCAAATGCTGACCTCCTTTCCTTTCCCTCTCCACCTTCCTCCCTTTTCTTCCCTTCTTCCACCTTTCCTTTTTCTTCCCCTTCCCCTTTCTTCTTTTCCTTCATTCTCTCTCCACCTTCCTTCCTTCCTTCCTTTTCTTCCCTCCTTCCTCCTTCCTTTCCTCCTTTCCTTTTTCTTCCTCTTCCCCTTTTCTTCTTTCCTTTCCTTTCCCACTCCACCTTCCTTCCTTCCCTTCCTTTTCTTCCCTCCTTCCTCCTTCCTTTCCTCCTTTCCTTTTTCTTCCTCTTCCCCTTTTCTTCTTTCCTTTCCTTTCCCACTCCACCTTCCTTCCTTCCCTTCCTTTTCTTCCCTCCTTCCTCCTTCCTTTCCTCCTTTCCTTTTTCTTCCTCTTCCCCTTTTCTTTCTTTCCTTTCCTTTCCCACTCCACCTTCCTTCCTTCCCTTCCTTTTCTTCCCTCCTTCCTCCTTCCTTTCCTCCTTTCCTTTTTCTTCCTCTTCCCCTTTTCTTCTTTCCTTTCCTTTCCCTCTCCACCTTCCTTCCCTTCCTTCCCTTTTTCTCCTCCTTCCTCCTTCCTTTCCTCCTTTCCTTTTTCTTCCTCTTCCCCTTTTCTTCTTTCCTTTCCTTTCCCTCTCCATCTTCCTTCCCTCCCTTCCTTTTCTCCCTCCTACCTCCTTCCCTTCCTCCTTTCCTTTTTCTTCCCCTTTTCTTCTTTCCTTTCCTTCCCTCCCCTCCTTCCTTTTTTCCCTTCCCCTTTTCTTCTTTCCTTTCCTTTTCCTCTCCATCTTCCTTCCTTCCCTTCCTTTTCTCCCTCCTTCCTCTTTCCCTTCCTCCCTTCCTTTTTCTTCCCCTTTTCTTCTTTCCTTGCCTTTCCCTCTCCACCTTCCTTCCTTCCTCCTTTCCTTTCTTTCCCTCCTTCCTCCTTTCCTTTCCTTTCCTCACTTCACTATTTCATTTCATTTCCTCTTCCTCCCTCCCTCCCTCCACGAAAAGATGGCCTCCTGCCAGAGGTGGGACTAGAATTCACCCTCTCCTGGTGATTGGCCCAAAGTCACCCAGCTGTCATTCATTGCTAAGGTGGGACTTGAACTCCCAGTCTCCCACTTTCTAACCTGCTGCCTTCACCACTAGATCCAAGCAGCCAAATGATTGACAAGGGATCTCTGGAGCATCTCCTACGTTTTAAGAGAATGAAACATGGCCCTTTATCTACCTCCTCCTGATCTGGTGGATCTTTCTACAGGTTTTTTTTTTTAAAAAAACTTTGGAAAATAACTCAGCATTTCTGAGTGCAGCCGGGAGGTGGACTTCTGGAGAAGAGACCCCAAACCCCTCTCCCCATTTATACTCACGGACGATGCACTGGTTCCCCGCAGGGAGAGTTTTCCAGCCCGGACAGCAGTAGGAGTGATATCTTGATCCACAGACGTTGGGCCTGAAACGCAACCGGGAGATTAAGGAAAAGGTTTTGCACCAAAGATTCAGAAGACACCAAAAGCCACGAAGCCCCCGGAGGCAGCACAAGAAGCCAGATTAGCAACCAGGAACTGAAGAGAAATTTCCTGACAGAATAATTAATCAGTGGAAGAGAAGTTGCCTCCAGAAGTTGTGAATTCCCCAACACATGGAGGTCTTTAAGAAGATGTTGGATAGCCGTTTGGTATAGGGTCTCCTGCCTAG
>NW_028261381.1:180151921-180176921 GCF_051295495.1 Thamnophis sirtalis | reverse complement strand
CAGTAGTAAAGACATGCAGAGCTTCTATGAGGTGAGGGACCCAGAAGGAAAGGGAAAGGCTAATGACTCATCATACCTTCTACAGACACAGCTACAAGGTCAACCCAGCTGGGAATGGCATGCAGCTTCATCCTGCCCAGTCTACAGTTGAAGAGACCATTTCCAAAACAATTTATCTGAATATGATTGAACAATGAGAGACCAGCAATGGGAATGTTAACTGTGAATGTTTTGGCACGCGAACCTCAGTTCTGGCTTTGCTATAATGAATCCACTTGGCCTTTAGTAAAGTAAACCTTTCACACCAAATGGAATCAAGGGTCATTCTTGCTTAAAAGACCAAGTTAGGGCAGGACTACCATCATGTTTTTGTGATACAAGATTTATCCCAACTCAGAGACAAAGATATTTTGGTCTATTTTAAAATAATAGCAAGCTTCCAGAAAAATATCTAAGATTTCCCGAAAGAGAGAGGTGCATAAGTTAAATCCAGCAGAAAAATTTCTGATTTTCAGAAACTATGAAGAGAAAAAAATATATTTCATATAAGAATAAATGGATGCCAGCTACAATGTAGGCCTTTTGTTAATTTTTTGTTTCTACTTTTTCTATGCTATTATATATCGCTACTGAACACAAATTATAATAAATTAATAATGGTGGTAGTGTTTTAAAGATTTGATGATAATTATTTAATTAGGTAATAATACTAACTCATATGAAGAAGCATGATGGGTATCAAACATCATTAGAGTATTTATGAAAAAGACCTCAGAATAGTAATTGATTGCAATCCAAAAGTGAGTCGGCAGTGTAACTTTCATGGGAAAAAAGGCAAATGAAACCATTATAATCTTAGGAAGTGAATGTTCTGATTTGGGGAGACCCCAACTCAACTACCAGATCCCCTTGCAGACACAAAGCTCAAAAAGACATTGCCAAAAATTGATATCAAAATTGATCTACCATGATATAGACTTTTTGGATTATCAACCCCCAGTTGATTAGACTGGCCCAAAGTTTTGGACTTGTAGCATAATTAAGTTGAAATGGTTCCCCTCCTTCTCCATTGGTCTTCTTCTCAAAGAGAACTGAGATTAATAGATACTTGGCAGGGCCCCATACCTGCCATGGTTGCAACCTTGGAGCTTCCAAATTCTCTCCGCCCTCCTTCCTTCTCCTCCTGTATCTGGAGGAATATGCAGCATTCAAGACATGCACCAGAGTCTTAACGATACTGTAAACATGTTTCTTATTTGAGATCCGTAAACTGTTCCTTCCCTGTTGGGCCTCCATTGATGCTTTCTGGGTGCATCTTCTCCGACCATTGGCAGACGAGTCACGGTTTGAAAAAGAACAGTGAAAATACTGGTCTTCATACTGGACATCTACAAACAAATATGGTTCAAACGCGTCATCTTTTGGGCTTTGTTTCCCCTGAAGATGAAAGGACCAAATACTATGGACATATTTGAGAAGTCCCTGTTTTTTCAATGAATATGCTCCCAAATTTGTGGTGATCCAGACTTTCCCTTCAATGGGTCCTGGCAAACCTTCAAGTGTTAAATGGAAAGGAAGGATTCTGCCTGAAATGGAAACGTATTCTAAGAAGTGGACAAAGACATTGACTTGTCTCCACTTAGAGATGGCCTCTCTGAGGAGTGCCGGCTGTCTAGTCATTGAGATTCGTTGCGATATAACAACACAGATTCCATTCCTGACAAGCATACGAGGCACAATCCTCATGAAACTCTCTCCCTTTTCTGTGTCTGAAGCGAAGAGACCAATCAAGGTCCACCTGAAATGGAGAAGCAGGTGGACAATTGCTGGGTTCTGAAACCCTTCTTTGGGGAGCATCCAGTGGAAAAAAGGGAATTGACTTTTATCACTCAGAGCCTCTGAAGGAGTTAGATAACTGATCTGAAAAGACAATGAAGAATGCTTATATTTAGGTTTGGACCAAATCCGAAAGATTTTTATACCAATAATTATACATCCCAATTTTAGACAAAGAACAAGTCATATAATTTCCCAATTCAGGCCTGAGGGTGGAAGAGACCCACAAGATTATTAGATTGTGTGCTTAATTGAGTGATGATATATGTCTTAAGCTTCAAATCTCAACTCCATATAGGATCTTAGGGGCCATCTTGGCATTATGTACTTTAATAAATGAGGCTAAAGAATTTGGATCTCTATGATTTTTTTAAAGTTTAAGTAGTAGGTTCACTCATGTCCTTGCTCTGAGATCCTTTGATGTAGAGTGAGCAAAGATCCAATCTCCAAGAAAACTACCTCTAGATAAGGAAAGATTTACGTGCTCTATTGGCTTATCACTGAATAGCCACATATGGACATGATGTCATTTAAAAAAATCATAACTGTTGACTTTGATTTATTAATAATCAAATAATGACTGTGGGAGTTGGAGCTAAGTCTTCTTAATAGCACATGGAACTCAACTTGAGTGAGTCCTTGGTGCTCTCTGAGCTTGCTTGTTTTCTTGCAGATGTTTCATGACCCAACTAGGTAGCATCATCAGTGCTAGTCGTCATCATTATCACTAGCATTGATGATGGTACCTAGTTTGGGTCATGAAACATCTGCAAGAAAACAAGCAAGTTCAGAGAGCACCAAGGACCCCACAGTCCTCTCCTCCTCTCTTCCTCCCCCTCCTCTTCTTCTCTACAAACTCCATTCCCTTCCAGCATTGATGATGGTACCTAGTTTGTTTAATAAAACATCTGCAAGAAAACAAGCAAGCTCACAGACCACCAAGGACCCTTCATTTTAACCCTGAGCTACAAATATTCTCCTTTATTACAACTCAACTTGCAAGTATAATAATAAGAATATCATCCTCAGTATATAAAAAATGATAATATATGTATTTAGTGCCTCAGGCATGTGTACATGAGGGTCCTTTATTAGTCCTGGAATATCATTCATGTCTAGACTGAATAATAATGGTGAACGTATGCCCCCTTCATGAGTTTTGATCCTATTTGCTACCAATAATTTTCTAATGGTGAGAACAATCTACCAATGAACAGAAGTTGCCTTTGGAAGTTGTGGAAATTTTCAAGAAGAAACCGGACTACCATCTGTCAGAAAGGGTGTAGGGTCTGCTTAAGTGTGTGTGGGGGGGGTGTGTGTGAACTAGATGACATAAGCTCCTTTCCAACTCTGTTAATCTGTAGATGTAAGTGTCCAGCAGATGAAGATCTTGACATGAGAGGAAAGAGCTGCTTTAATGATTGCCTCCTTCTCAATATGGATCCTAGTTACCAGCCATGGCACCTACTGTACAATGGCTATGGTGAAAAGCAACTCCCGAATTCCATAGAGAAGATATAAGTGGATATATTGATCACTGACCACCACTATGCTCACTTTACCAGAAGCAGAAACACACACATACACAAACCTGTGGGACTTTGTAGATGCCTACTAAAGTTGACATCTGGATGGAGATGTCCCTTCTAGCTGCGTCAAGAAGTATCAAAAGACTGTCCTCCTTTCCACAGCTGTAGTTGGGAACATTAGCTTCTCCAGTAGAGAGTATGTCCAGCAAAGCATCCGAAGTGGCAAGTGTGCTCAGCGAGTTGTCATGGATGTTGTAGCCAAGGGTGAGATTGTGCAGGAGCTGTGGATTCTTGTTAGCCACGTGAATGGCAGAAATGAATCGGACAATTCTAAACTTATCAGAAGTTAACCCACCAGAAGGTGCCCACCTGTAGAAAAATATCCATATTATCAATACCACCATCGAAAGCAATGGCCGAATATTGTTACTCTTTGTCACCACAACCTTATGGAGTCTTAAGCCAATACTGATCCAAAAGCAGAGGCAACAATTAAACCATTCAATGAGCATTTATAGATAGATACAGATACAGATTAACAGAGTTGGAGAGGACACTACACCATTTCCAACAGTGGGCAGTTCAGTCTCTCCTTGAAAGCTTCCAGGGATAGGCTCAACATAGGAAATTGCAACCTTTTCAATAGTTACTTTAAACAAAAGTCAGTTTTCAATAGATGTACTCAGGACTGGATGGGGAGGAAGAAATAATCTGGAGTTCTTTTAGCTGTTTCTCCATCTTTGGATTTGAGTCTCCTCCAGGAAATTGGGTGGGTCCTGCAATATAGGAGTAAGTGAAATATGGAGGAAAAAAAGGGAATATTACAACTGCAAATGGAAGGAGGGCAACTCCATCATCCTTAACGACTTACGAGTGAAACTGACTAGAAGGAATCATGTTGAAAGGCAACGTTATATTTGAGCTTAATGTTGCCGTGGTGACTATGCTGATGAGATGGTCTCCTGGCCTGTAATAGCTTGGTGGGTTTTTTCCATCCCGGTACTCCAAATTCATCAGGCACTTCCTCCTAAGCTTTCCAGAGACTGGCTGGAAGACAGGCAGCATAAGAAGCACCAGGAGCAGAATCAGGAGGTCCATAATTCCTTGGGATGAATCAACCCCTTTCTAAACAAGGACACCAGGAAGAGGTAGAAGAATTCCAGGCCAAGATGGAAAGGACAGTGGTTCTCCTGATTCAGACAGAGACAAGCCGAGCTTCATCTGGAAAGGAAAGTACATTCAAGAGAAGAGCTCCTACCTGTCCCAAAACCTGTGTCATACAGAGCATCACCTGAGGCATTTATCCTTTTCTGATGCAAGATCCCTTCCATGCTGCTTCAGGCTGATGTTTACATCAAGGCAGTCGCTGGAGAAGTGACAGAAGAGGTCAACAAAGAACAAGACGGCGATAATTGCACTCTGAAGCAACTTCTCCTCTGAGAACCCTGGAGTTTTTCCAGAGCTCCATATCAGGAGGGATGGCTGGAGAAAAGCATGCAAGTGCAAAATCACAGGTAGACTCCTGGGAACATTATTCTGTAGTGGTTGTGGTCCTTCCTATCCAGGCATGCCCAGAAAATGTTGCTGGATGAAGGAAATTGATTTCTGCTGTCCTTCAACTCGGCATCCTGTCTCCAGAGGTCACTGGGGAGGTGACCATAGCTATAGGTTGACTCAGCCTTCCGTCCTTCCAAGGTTGGTAAATTGAGGACCCAGATTGTTGGGGACAATATGCTGACTCTGTAAACTGCTTAGAGAGGGCTGTAAAGCACCGTGAAGTGATTTATAAGTCTAAGTGCTATTGCTAAGGAGGTAGATCCTGGTTGAGTTGTAGGAATGTCAGCTAAGCAATAAAAGAGGTGAACGAACTGTGATGGTGCAGTGGTTAGAATGCAGCATTGTAGGCTAACTCTGCCCACAGCCAGGAGTTCAATTGTCACCGGCTCAAGGTTGACTCAGTTTTCCATCCTTCCAAGGTGGGTAAAATGAGGAGCCAGATTGTTGCAGGCCCAAAACGCCGTCTCCATGGTCATGGGAATGGTATGACTAAATGCCAAAGGGGCATGAAATGCTGTTACCTTCCCACCAAAGATGGTCCCTACTTTTCTACTTGCATTTTTATGTGCTTTCGAACTGCTAGGTTGACAGAAGCTATGACAAGTAATGGGAGCTCACTCCGTTATGCTGTGCTAGGGATTCAAACCGCCAAACAACCGACATTTCTGATCGACAAGCTCAGCGTCTTAGCCACTGATCCATTGCATCCCTTTGCTAGTAGTATTAGATCTCCATATATTAATCTTAAATGGGAGCTCATTTTAAAATTACTTATACCTGAAATTTCATTTCTCCACTCTTCTAGAAATGCCAATTTTTCAATGAGATCTAATAGACTGGAAAGTGACTATTTGAGAAGTGCATTGTTGGGCAAATAGGAAGAAGTTTACATGATGGATACAGCATAAAAACCTACATCCATTCACACTCATTCATTCAGCTGGAAGGGACCTTAGAGGTCTTCTAGTCCAACCCCCTGTTCAAGCAGGAGATCCTATACTCGTGATGGTGAACCTATGACCAGATCTTGAACTTTCAACTGAGTGGGGAAAACCGGGAAGCTTTCAGATTTGGGTTTTCCCAGATGTGCCAACATGGCTCTCTTAATAAATTAGAACTTTGAGCAATACTTTGCCTTGAATTCTGATTTTATTTTGGATGCTATTTGGATCCCTGACAAATGGGCCATGCAGAGGCATTTTTGGCCACCAACATGCCCCCCTCACCCTCTGCCCCCACAGCCTTCAGAAGTCAAATACAACCCTGATGTGGCTCTCAATGAAATTGAGTTTGACACCCCTGTGTTTAGAGGCACAGATGTATCCCTGTATGCTTTGTTTTGCCTTTTGTTGGTTTCACAATTGTTTGTATTTCTTTATTTAATAACTGACAAAATTGGAAGGCCCAGTCACAGTCCCAGCAAGGAATTCATGGTGATGGTGGTGATGATGATGATGATGATGATGATGATGATGATGATGATGATGATGATGAAGGTAGAAGTGTTGACAGGCTATAAATAATATTTGTGTTTTTATTTTTAATCCATGACATGGGCCATTAGGGCATGGAGAGGAAAGAGGCAGATTTCATCCTTAATAATGATAAATTTTGTTTATGTCCCTTCTCTCATGGGTGATATCCTATCAGTGGATTTTATGGTGAGTCCTCTATTTGGTTTTCTCTTGTCCAAAGAACCCAATTGCTCTCCCTCCATGGTCCTCCCAGTTAGATCTTCTTCTTTATTTGACTCTATGATCTTAACAAAGATTGACTGGTTTATTCATTGATTGATGTATCTTTTTAAGGAATGTAAATTTGGTTTGGGTATTCAAAAGCCATTGATGTGAAACTGTGTCTCCAGTTTCAAAGAATTCAGGTGTTCCTAGCAAAGATAAATACAGAAGGACACTTTCAAACTGGCATGAAGAAGTGATGGGACTGGACCATCAATGGCAAGGTTTGAGCAAGGGTAAATGGAGTCTGGATGCATTTGGCAAGAACTCACCAGTGTGCTATGTGACAGAAAAATGCCAACCTGTCTTAAATCTAAGATTCACAAGGCAACCATCCAAAGATATTTAGTTTAGCGGATCCTCGTTGGGCCTGCAGCCATCTTTTCTGTTGGGTCTTTGGCCTTCCATACTTTCCATTATTCTGCTATGCATTTTCTATTGTGGGAAAATGGGAGGGGGGATTGTATATAGTTAGATGCTATGTAGCCATATCAAAATTCTTTCTAGAAAGCCAAGTTCATCCTTTGTTTTCATACCTCTGCACCTGACCAGAACTGGATGGATGCAACTGCCAGCATGGTAGTGGAAGATTGGAACATGGGGTGGACTTGTGAGTGTTGGGGGAAGATCTTGAACTTTCAACTGGGTGGGGAAAACTCAGAAGTTTTCAGATTCGGGTTTCCCCAGATGTGTCAACATGGCTCTCTTCATAAATTGGAACTTTGAGGAATCCTTTGCCTTGGACTCTGATTTACTTTTGGATGCTATTGGGAACCCTGACATTAACCCAAATCTGCAAGCTTCCATGACAACTGGTCTTTTCTTGTTCTTTTCCTTAAAAAACATTTTGCTTCTCATCCTTGGAACAAAATTCAACAGTAAAAATGATTTTTTTTAAAAAAAAAATATTTGTGGTTCCATTATTTGTGGTTCCAGCAAACACATTTCACCAAGGAAGCTTGGTGCTTACCTAAGGATTGGACTGGAGTGATATCTTAAATTCTTGATAGAACATCCAGAACGGAGGTAAAAAGTTCTACCACATGCCGTTTTTTGAGTGGATGGACATTTAAATGCTAGTTGACTCTTGGAAGCAGAAAAATGGACTGGCTAGAACATCCCCCCCGTCAAGACCAACATCATTTTCAAGAATCAATATGAAAAATGGATTTCCATGAATTTAGCTAACTGTAACTTCAAACACAGACATGTTATAAAGTAGCTCTTGAATTCTGTAGAGAAGATAGGGTTGGTTCTATCACTATCACCACCTCAGTCACTTTACCAGATAGATACACATATAGACACACACACCGGTGTGACTTTGTAGATGCTTACTAAAGTTGACACCTGGATGGAGATGTCACTGTTGGCCGCATCAAGAACAACTAAAAGGTTTTCCTTCCTTCCGCAGCTGTAATTGGGAATGTTTGCTTCTCCAGCGTATCCAGTAAACCACCTGAGGTATGAAGGGTGCTCAGATAGTTGTTGTAGATGTGGTAGCCCAATGTGATATTGTGCAGGAACTGGGGATTCTTGTTGATCCCTTGAATGGCTAAAATGAATTGTAAGTTTCTTCCAATAGAAAAAATTAACTTGCTGTAAAAAAAAATATTCAAGTTATTATCATCCACATCAAAAACAACATTTTTTTTTCATTTATTCACTTTGACTTCCCACTGAGTCTTCAGCTAATACTGACCCAAATCTGATGTCAGGGTTCCAAATAACATCCAAAAGTAAATCAGAGTCTGAGGCAAAGAATTCCTCAAAGTTCCAAGTTATTAAGAGAGCCATGTTGGTACATCTGGGGAAACCCGAATCTGAAAGTTTCCAGGTTTTCCCGACCTAATTGAAAGTTCAAGATCTTTCCCCCATACCCACAAGACCATCACAGGGTCCAATCTCCCACTGCCCTGCTGGCAGCTTCTACCCATCCAGTTCCGGTCAGGTGCAGAGACGCAGAGACAAAGGATGACCTTGGCTTTCTAGAAAGAATTTTGTTATGGCTACATATCATCTAGCTCTGTACAATCCCCACAGTCCCATTTTCCCACCCTGGAAAATGCAAAGCAGAATAATAGAAAGTGTGGCAGGCCAAAGACCCAAAAGAAAAGATGGCTGCAGGCCTGACATCAATCTCTGAACAGTCCAACATTTTCTGAATGATGCTTTCACCCGATGAGGTCTTCTAATTGTTTCAATATTGTGCAAATACAATTCTAGCTGCTGTCAATACATGTAACAATAAGTATATAGTCCCCTTATCATAGCTTTCTGGTATTATATATAACAGAAATATTTCTGGTTTTAGATCTATATGCTGCTGATTCATCTTTTCCAACCACGTAGATATTTTTGTCCAGTATTTTCTTGCCTTCATACATGTACACCACATATGATGATAAGTACCTGGCATTTGGGTACATTTCCAACATTTAGCGGACATGTTTTTTCCAACATTTAGCGGACATGTTTTTGAACATTTTTGCTAGTCTTGCCAGTGGCAGATGCAACTTATAGAACATTTTATAAAGGTTTTCCTTATAAACAGTAGTCGTTGTCAGTTTATAGTTTCTATCCCAAGGTTTTTGCCATTTATCTAGTTCTATAGCATAGCCAAAGTCTTTTGCCCATACTATTCTAGGAGAGGGGTAGATGCTAACTTTCTACAATGGGTTGGAAACCCACCATCCTGGAACCAACGTTTGGGAAGCCAGGCTCTGCCTGTCACAAGCAAGGACAAAGGGTGAGTGATGGAGGAGTAACAACATCTCCTTCAAAAACCTTGGCCTGGCTAGTAGCACCTCATAAGGGCCCCTTTCCAGGGTTACAAGAGAAGACGGTCAATGGTTTTGAAGGGGGAAGAGGGCTCTACACCCCAACGGCAGATTTATTTAATTTTTTAATTTATTTAATTAACTTGTATGCCGCCCACTCTCGGAAGACTCAGGGCGGGAGATCATGTGGCAGAGCCGCTTGTCCTCAAGTCAAGCAGCAGAGCCATCTTCTAGGAGAAGGGAAACTTTGTTTACAAACCTCCACTGCCTGGTGGCTATAGCCACTACTGGAAAAGGATTCAGGAGTCAACCTCCAGGCAAAATCCAGAACCGGAGTCCCGGAAGCAGTTCGTGACTGTGCACAACTATGTTCTGGTGACTCCTGCGACATAGCTGGAACCAATCGTATCAGCTTTGCTGTTCCATTGGACTATTTCAGTGACATGGAGAGCGGGGGATCTTCTACTTGGGTAACAGTGGATCCTCCATATTAATCTATCCAGGCCTCGTGCTCTGGAGAGGACACTCCAGCTTTGACCTCTTTCCAGAGCATGATACTATAGTCTTTTTAGACTGAAGGATGCCAATGATGAAGGAAATAATGGTTGGGATGGAGATAGTCCCCCACCAGTGTTATATATCATCAATAGTGCTGATTTTCATTTTTCCTATTAGTAAGATTCGAAACCATTCACTTATTAAAGCAGAACCATCATAAAAGCAAAAACATGTGTTAATAGATGGGTAAGCAAAGCAATTCTAAAAAACACTTTGTCCTTTATTTCCATAAGGAGAGGGCATTTAAATTATACTACGGCGAACCAACTACTCTCCTTCCTGTAACTATATGAATAAAAAGTCAGTATTCAAGGAATGAAATCAGGACTGGAAGGAGAAGGGAAGACCCCCTGGACTTTTGCCTCTTTCTTTCTAAGGTTCTTTCGGGATTTCTTCTCCCCGTCCCTCAATTTGAGTCTCTCCCACATGACAAGACAAAAGAAGGAGCCTTAGAAATCACAATGACCCAAGATGTCCTGTAGGAATAAGTGGAAGAAGAATGGAATGGAATAGGATAGGATAGAATACCAGTAGAATGAATATAGAAGAGTAGAGTACAGTAGAATAGAATAGAATATAGAATGGAACAATAGAATAGAATATAGAATAGGGAATGGAATGGAATAGGATAGGATAGGATAGGATAGGATAGAATAGAATAGAATAGAATAGAATAGAATAGAATAGAATAGAATAGAATAGAATAGAATAGAATAGATGCTGGAAGGGACCTTGGAGGTCTTCTCGTCCAACTCCCAGATCCAGCAGGAGACCCTATACTATTTCAGACAAATAACTATCCAGTCCCTTCTTAAAAACTATCAGTGATGAAGCACCCACAACCTCTGGTGGCAAGGTGTTGTACTGGTTAATTATCCTCACTGTTTGGAGGTTTCTCCTTAATTCCAGGTTGCTTCTTTCTTTGATGAGTTTCCATCCATTGTTTCTTGATTTGCCTTCTTCGGTGCTTCGGATAATAATTTGACCCCCTCTTCTTTGTGGCATCCCCTCAAATACTGGAATCCTGATATCATGCTCCCCCTTCTTTTCTCTAGACTAACCAAACCCAAATCCTGTAGCAGTTCTTCATATGTTTTAATCTCCAGGCCCTTAATCATCAGAGTTGCTCTTCTCTGAACTTTTTCCAAAGTCTCAAAAACCTTTTTGCAGTATGGTGACCAACATTGGTTGCAATATTCCAGGTGTGGCATTACTATGGTTTTATAAAGTGGCACTAATACTTCATGCAATCTTGATTCTAAAGGCTACTACTAGAAATATAAGGTACGGGATACAAATCCATCTCACTGAATGACTTACCGAGGCGGACGAGAAATATAACGAGCACCATTGAACTGTAACAGCTGAGACGAAGTTATTGATGCAGTGACAAATGCACTAATAATGTGGTCACCTGACCTGCAATAACTCTCTGGATATTCTCTGTCCTGCCGTCTTAAAGTTGGGGGGCATTGGGGTCTGAGCCGCCCCGAGTTTCTGGGTCAGAACAAGCAGCAGCATCAAATGGCGAAGCAGAAGGTCCATTTTGCTTTAAGATGAATCAGCCACTTCTCTCTTTCTAAACCACAGGTGGTTAGTAAAATTCAAAGTGCTCTTGCAAGATGGAAACGCCAGGGGCTTCCCCAATTCAGACAAAGACAAACCAAGTTTCCCTTGGAAAGGAAGAGAAACACATAGTCGGCAGCATAACCATAGCCTGCCTATCCTCAATACTCTCCAGACTGGAGGCACTTATCGTTTTCTGAGATCCCTTCCCTGTTGATTCAGACTGATGTTTACATCCAAGGCAGTCATTGGAGGAGTAGCAGAGGAGGAGTCAAAGACCGGGACGGTGATAATTAAAGTGAGGAGCAATGATATAGAATAACAGAGTTGGAAGGTAGACCTCGTAGGTCATCTAGTCCACTCCACCCACCCCCATCCAAGCAGGAGACCCTACACCATTTAACAGATTAACAACAGTTGGTAGGGACCTTGTAGGTCATCTAGTCCAACCCTCCAGCCCACGTAGGAGACCCTACACCATTTCTGACAGTTGGAAGTCCAGTCTCTTCTTGAAAGCTTCCAGGGATGAAGCGCCCACAACTTCTGAAGGCAACTTCTGTTCCAGGGGTTGATTGCTTTCCTGTCAGGAAATCCCTCCTTATTTCCAGGTTGAATCTCTCCTTGTTCAGTTCCCATCTATTATTCCTTGACTGGCCTTGAATGGTTTGTAAGAAGGAACTGCAGAGTCACATGTGCTATCAGCAACAATAATGCAACCACTTTCATCCCACTTCTTCCAGGTGTTCATATTGAGGCCCAGTGTCAGGGTTCCAACAGATGCCCTAATTAACTCATGAGCTCATTAACTTCAGCCAAGTTACAAAAGAAATCCAGTTATTTATTAGGAACAATATGTCACCACGTTCTACGCACCACTTTCGTGGGTTGTAGAAAACACACCTCTCTGGCTGTCTCTGGTAGCCTGGGATACAAGCCTTGAGAAAGGTATACGTGGAATGTGCTTTTGGTCATGGCTGCCAAGCTGCTCTGTCAGTTCTCCCCTCCCTTCCTGCCTATGACAACTCAAGAGCAGGCCAAGAATGCTATACAAGTCAACACCCAGGGCCTTACATAGAAAGAAAGCTTGATGTTAAAGATATGTTCATTATTTCAAGAAGGACATTTTCCAATTTTATTCCTTTTTATTAGATATTGTACTATTGTCATGTTTTGAAAGGTTGGTTCCCTATTAGCATTTCTGTTGTGTATATTGTTTTCCATAGCCTTCCAACACTGTAGAATTTTCTGCTTCTATTCCTCTTTTTAATGGTAGATTTGAAATTCCCAATTTCCTACCCAATTCTACTGTGTGGCCTCATCCATGTGGTGGGAATTTGTGGTCAGGATTAGAAGGTATTATCACTATGTACACTTATTTTAACAATCCCTTGTGACATGTCATATCTCAGAGCTTCTAGTTAAATATGATGTTTTCTGATAATTATGTCCCCTTAGAGGACAAAGAAATGCACTGACATTTATACATTTCAGAAGGAGAAAATGGTGTAAGAAAGGAAGGGGAAATGATGCTTGCAAACATATTCAAAAGTAATATTATAATGGATCTTGGGTTATTCCCTGCCCTTCTCTTATTTACAGAGAACAGTGGACTTAATTAAAACAAACATTGGCATCTAGGGATTCAGAGGCTGCTGGAGGAACGTTCTGAGAAAAACTACAATGGGCCTCTGGGAGATACAAGAACACATTTTTTTTATTTCTCAATTTGTATATTATCTACTCCTATTAAACTGAAAACTAATTTTCCTGACCATCTTTTTGTTTCATTTAACCTCTCAGAGGTCAAATTCCCCATAGCTGTGGCCCTTTTTAAATAATGCAAGTCAACGACTTCATTAGTTTTGCAAGATTGCTTTTGTTGGCTCTCATCAGCTAGCCATACCCTTGCTGGGATTTGAGCTTGGGCTGCTAACTTATTAGGCAGTTGTATTAACCTCTAAGCCACAAGTTCTCCTCCCTTTATCAGCTGAACCAAGGGAGAGATTAAATGTTCTTTTTCTTCTTCTCTCAAAGCACCTGGTCTACCCAAATCATCTCTCCCCTGGTTCAGCTGATAAAGGGAGGAGAACTTAGAGGTTAATACAACTGCCTAATATGTTAGCAGCCCAAGTTCAAATCCCAGCAATGGGTATGGCTAGCTGATGAGAGCTAAGCAGCTTGAAATAGATCTATACTAGTCTTCCTTCATTTCTTTATCAGCAAAAATATAACACAAAGTAGTTTGTTGTGAAAGAGACTGACTGGAAGGCATAAGAATTATGGTGCACCAATTATGGAAATAGTAAGCCCATAAATATCTGATATTTTGCAATTTCCAACACTGAGAGTTTTAAAGAAGAGATTGGACAACCACTTGTCTGAAATTGTACCGTGTGTCAGGGTTCCAAGTAATGTGGAAGTCCGAGGCAGGCAAATTCCTCACAGAACAGTTTTATTGGATATATCATATTGGCACGACTGGCGAAACCTGACTCTAAAATTTCCCAGGGCTTTCACCTATTTAAAAGTACAGGTTTCCTCTTTCCCCCAAGTCACGAGTCACGTTGTTTAATCCAGGTGCTGGCTGGTCATTTGGTTACTTGGCTCCCTCTTCTGGCCAGCCACCTGTGAGAACGTCCTTGATTCCCACAGGAAAGCTACAAAACCCCATCTAACTATTTTCCCCTTCCCTCCATTGTGTAGTAACTCTGAGGCCTCCAAGATGGCTTCTGCCAAACTCATTAGAGCCGAGGTGGTTCAGTGGTTAGAATGCAGTTATGCAGGCTACTTCAGCTGACTGCTAGCTGCAGTTTGGCAGTTCAAATCATACTGAAAAATGTGATTGGTTGCTGTTTCCCTCAATTGGCCATAAGAGGGAGCCAAAATGATTGTTAGCTCTCTGTTCATGAGATGCTGGGCTGATCTGATCTGAGTGCCGTGAGCTATTGTAAGTTTTGCAACTGCTAGCAAACTTTGAGTACTGAACTGATTATATGATGCTGGACTATGTTATTTGGATTATCCCGTAACTGAAAGGCATTGATGATTGACTGACTTATCCGTGTATGACTTGGACTGTTTGATGGGCTCTGATACCTCTATTTCCATGAAAGGAAAAGCCTATTTAAACTGCAGTGTCTCTGTATGCTGGTTTGTGTGTTCTCCAACACAACTGTCACAACGCTTCGCTGAACGTACTCACTCTCCCATCGGGGAGCTTATCTAACAATTCCTATTAGCTCAGCTTGTTCAGAGGTAGCAGTATCCTTTCCTCATCAATTGACAATTCTGAACACATGCTTCCCAAGACAGCAAAGACACTTTTCTGATCTCAGATAGTTGTTGTACAACCTTTTTGTAGAGCAGGTGTGTCAATCTGTGGCTCGTATGCATCATGTGCTGGCCACACCCTCCCTCAGTTTAGCAAAGGGGAAAAAGTCATGATATGTCACATGAGGATAACATGACTCCATGGATTTGACACCCCTGCTATAGAGTTTAAATTAGCCTAACACAGTGATGGTGAACCTTTTCGTCACCAAAAAGGGAATATGTGCGCACACACGCTCATCAGGGTCACAACCCAGAAGTGGAGTGGCCCAGAGGGCATGCGCGCAACAGGCATGACTTCCTGGGGGCGGAGCCTGTTGCCGAGGAGGGCTCAACCGAGCTCCTCTCAGAGATCTGGTCTGTATATCTAAATAAGATCATAGATATCACCCCTTTTTGGCTAAGAACGGGGCAGGGAGTAGCTCTGTGTGCTAGGGTCTATTCGTAATCCACAGCCTTTTTCTTTTTTTTGGCGGTGGACAGAGATTAGATCCAGCGGGAGCGGAGCTTTTATCTCCAGCCAGTTCTTCTCAGCTGCCTTTTTTTGCAGCCCCAGACAGGCGAGCCCCCCCCCAGGACAAAGCAAAGTTGTTTCAAGCTAGGATTAATATGGGCGGGTCCCACTCCTGTGAGATTTATGCTTTTATTGCTATCTTAAATACCAGCACCATTTGTCTTAGAGACTTCTTTGTCTAAACGGACTTCAAAATGGCGATTTCTCTCCGTTGGTAATTGATAGGGGATGTACTTAGCCGGTTTTACCTTCCTGCAGACCGCTCCTTAACAAAATAAACTCTTTTTTTTTTTTTTGGAAACAGAGGGGAGCGAAAGCGCTGCTTATTTGTTTATTTATTATGGCACCCAGGTCAAAATTGAAGCATCTCTCTACAAATGTGCCTAAAGAATCTAAAGAATTTATACTGGAATCACAGCCCTTGTCTCCTATGCCCTCTACTGGAGAATTTTTAACACAGGAATTTTTCTTTCAAATGCTTAATGATTTTAAACAAGAAATCAAGGAATTTGTATTGGAACTATATGATGATTTAAAGTCTAAAATTGACCAAATGAAGGCGAATACGTTCGCAGCCGTGTCTGCCCTGTCAGATTATTCTGCTGAAATAGAGAATAAATTGGAAAGCTTGGAGAAGGCTAATTTTAATTTGACTACTAATATTCAAATATTACAACAGAAAATTAGAGACACTGAAGAACAGCTCGTGATGATAAATTTTAATAGGAAGGCATTTGCAATAAGAGTTAGAGGACTCCGCGAAAAGGAGCGAGAGAATCTGAAACAGACCTTTGTTGAAGCCTTCAGCCATGCGGTGGGAAGCCCGGGACTTAACTTTGATTGGCAGATTCGGAAAATCTATCGCCAGAACTCGTTGGTAGCGGAACAGCGACAGCTCCCGAGGGACATAATTATATATTTCTCCACAAAAGAATCCAGAAACGCGATTGTGCAAAAGTTTCATAATAACAGTCTGCGAGTTGATGACCAGGACCTGATTGTTTTCAAAGAGATACCTTTCCAGAAGTTGAGAGCGAGAAGAGACTATGCCTTTTTAACTAAAGAACTTAGAAATCAACAGATTCAATACAGATGGGAGGCCCCAGCCGGTATTACGGTCACATTTGAGAATCAAAGATTTCGTCTTAACTCTGTTTCGGAGGCCCGAGATTTCTATTGCAGGACTTTGAAGGCGGGACTTCCTGATTCACTTGGAAAAGAGGAGAGACAAGCGGAAGGAGAAGGCAAGCAGCAGGCCGCGTGGCTGCAGGATGGAGGGGGTAGCCTTTCCTCCCTCGGAGAAGCAGAAAAGCGGAGATCGAGGATTTAGACATTTTAAAATATTTGCCAAAGTTGTGGACCGAACGGGGGTTTGCGACCTCTCTCCGGTAGAAAAAGCGGAACTTATTGGTGGGGTGATACTGATTGTATATATGTAAAATGAATGCGGAATGATTTATGTTGTTTAAATTCTGTTAGAAGGGACTACTTTAAAACAGAAGGTTAACTGACTTTTGTTGAAAGTATTATTTGAATATGTGGAATGATCCATGCTATTTAATTCTTATTAGAAGGGAAAGTGGGGTGAAATTACTTTGAGCTAGATCTTAAACTAATGTCTGCATAAAGTTGATAGTGGTAAATATCAGACAAGCAAGGGATGAGGGTAAAATGCATGCGGAATGATTTATGTTGTTTAAATCCTATTAGAAGAGAAAGCCGGTTGGGATTATCTTAAGATAGATGTAAAATGAATGCGGAATGATTTATGTTGCTTAAATTCTGTTAGAAGGGACTACTTTAAAACAGAAGGTTAACTGACTTTTGTTGAAAGTATTATTTGAATATGTGGAAGGATCCATGCTACTTAATTCTTATTAGAAGGGAAAGTTGGGTGAAATTACTTTGAGCTAGATCTTAAACTAATGTCTGCATAAATTTGATAGTGGTAAATATCAGACAAGCAAGGGATGAGGGTAAAATGCATGCGGAATGATTTACGTTGTTTAAATCCTATTAAAAGAGAAAGCCGGTTGGGATTATCTTAAGATAGAATGTAAACTGATTTTTGTGTAAAGTAATACTCACTCGTTCAATGTTGACTCAGCCTTCCATTCTTCCGGGTAAAATGAGGGCTCAGATTGTTGGGGGCAAGAGGTGGACTCTGTAAACCACTTAGCAAGGGTTGTGAAAGAACTATGAAGTGGGATATAAGTCTAAGTACTATTGCTATTCACATCAGGGTTGACACAGGTTCCTACAGGAGCAAGAGCCTGGACCGTGAAGGTTCCTTCATATTCTGTTTTTCTATTTTTCTGTTACTCCAACATGGTGATCATAGCTACTATCAAATGGGGAGCCCTCAGTGTGGTACCGACTTCAGTCTACTTGCTTGGACTTGTGATAAATGCAGTTTTGGACAACTGGAAGTGCGTGAAATATACTTAAATTCCCCATGGCTAAACAGCTTCCTGAGGCATGTGCTGGAAAGTATGAAAAGGCACAGTTTCCACACAATAAATACCATCTCTACCACAGGAGAGTTTGAACATAGCCAAGCTTGATGTGGTGGATTATCAGCTGAAGGAGGAGGGGCACCTCTAGGGGAATAAATAGATGTTTCAATGTGGAATCAGTTTGAAGGAGAAAGATCTTGATCCAGACCCTTAGTTCTGTATCTGCTTTTTCCCAAAGGAAGGCAGACAGTTTGGCCAGTTTCTTCTAATATGGTAATAGGCAATAAAGTATCTACTTGAGTGTCAAAGGTGCTTTTTCAAGGGGCAAATGGACTTTTCTTTGAAGACATTTCACTTCTCATCCAATAAGCTTCTTCAGCTATAGTTCTAGGATATATGGCCATCTTCTAATTTCCAATGATTTTTTTAATTTGGGGCAGACTCCTAGAACTGGGAATATTCAATATCAATGAGTGAAGATGGAGGTGGGGTGGTGATGTCTCTTTTCCAAGACCTGAAAGGCTAACACAGAGAAGGCCAAGACTTGTTTTCAAGAGCCAAGGTGGCGCAGTGGTTAAAAGCAGCACTGCAGGCTACTGCTAGATCAGCAGGTCAGCGGTTCAAATCTCACCGGCTCAGGGTTGACTCAGCCTTCCATCCTTCCGAGGTGGGTAAAATGAGGACCCAGATTGTTGGGGGCAATATGCTGACTCTCTGTAAACCGCTTAGAGAGGCCTGAAAGGCCTATGAAGCGGTATATAAGTCTACTGCTAAGTCTACTGCTATTGTTCTAGAAAGTAGGAGATGGAGTTACTGACTTAAGTTCTAGGAGGCAGCTCTGACTCCAGTTGCAAAACTCTTCCTAGATGTCTCTGCAGCCCAACAATGGAACCACTTCCCCAGACAGGTGGTGATCTAAAACTTTCAGAGATGCATTTGCTCATTCAGCAAGAGCTGACAGCCCAGTGAGACCCTCAAAGTGCACGGCAGTCCCAAGAATGGTAGTGCAATGTCATGCAGGACCAAAGATGGAAGGTCCCCAGTACTGAGAAGACAAATCATCCACAGATACTTGGTTTTGTTAGGGTTGAAACTGAGACCATTCCTCTCCTGTCAATGGTCTTCGGGCACTGGGAGAAATCCTTGACAGCATTGCTTGGTAAAACAATGGTAGAATAATTAAACATCATCAGAATATGGATGATGCTTGACCTCGAGCTGAGAAGGCCTCATTGTGACACCCTGAGAAACAGGTGTTGGCCTAATTTCTCCTTCCCAAGCAATGGGAACCAGCTTCAGTGAAAGATCAACCAGTACTGTGCAGTCATTCCTGTTAGGAATATAATTCTAACGGTTGGGTTGGCAATATATAGGTCATATAGCAATGATGTACCTGTTTCTTTAAATCATACTGAAAAATGTGATTGGTTGCTGTTTCCCTCAATTGGCCATAAGAGGGAGCCAAAATGATTGTTAGCTCTCTGTTCATGAGATGCTGGGCTGATCTGATCTGAGTGCCGTGAGCTATTGTAAGTTTTGCAACTGCTAGCAAACTTTGAGTACTGAACTGATTATATGATGCTGGACTATGTTATTTGGATTATCCCGTAACTGAAAGGCATTGATGATTGACTGACTTATCCGTGTATGACTTGGACTGTTTGATGGGCTCTGATACCTCTATTTCCATGAAAGGAAAAGCCTATTTAAACTGCAGTGTCTCTGTATGCTGGTTTGTGTGTTCTCCAACACAACTGTCACAACGCTTCGCTGAACGTACTCACTCTCCCATCGGGGAGCTTATCTAACAATTCCTATTAGCTCAGCTTGTTCAGAGGTAGCAGTATCCTTTCCTCATCAATTGACAATTCTGAACACATGCTTCCCAAGACAGCAAAGACACTTTTCTGATCTCAGATAGTTGTTGTACAACCTTTTTGTAGAGCAGGTGTGTCAATCTGTGGCTCATATGCATCATGTGCTGGCCACACCCTCCCTCAGTTTAGCAAAGGGGAAAAAGTCATGATATGTCACATGAGGATAACATGACTCCATGGATTTGACACCCCTGCTATAGAGTTTAAATTAGCCTAACACAGTGATGGTGAACCTTTTCGTCACCAAAAAGGGAATATGTGCGCACACACGCTCATCAGGGTCACAACCCAGAAGTGGAGTGGCCCAGAGGGCATGCGCGCAACAGGAAATGAACTTCCAATTTCTGGCACACACCGGCCACTTACATTGCCATATAAATTTTGCTAAACCTTATTGAAAGCCAGAGAATTTGATTTTGCTATTTTGTTGGACAATTTGCACACATCTCCTATGTTTCTGTTTCTCACATGAGAGGCCACCTGATGGAAATGGAGATGTTATCTCCAAGATACCACTTGTGCCCTACCCAGGATTAAATGACATGTCACAGAACTCTGATTGATAACTCCCTCCCGACTTTGATGATTGTCATTCCTTGTCATACCTTGAATGACATTGCTGGGAACTTGTCCTCATTAAAGAAATGTGATTGTGATGTTGGGCATGGATAGAATGATTCCTGTGGAGACCTGCTGTGCACACAGATCTCATAGAACAGTGTAATTTTCCATGGAGGTCCAGGAGGTGAAATGTCACAAGAGATGATTAACATACTGCATACAAGGATGATATTCTTTGCTCATTCCTTTCAGGGAACTTCTGCCCAACCATGATGAGGCAGCACTGCAGATGTGGATGTGAGGGGGAATTAAACTCTGCTATTTCAAAAACAATTGAATAGTGATAGGGAAGTTCTATAAAGCCCCAAACATCAAAGGAAACAGCCACATATGAATAGAAACACTGATATTGAGCACAATCATTTAATGCACTACCTTAATAATAAACTAAATAAAGTAAGGAACAAAATAAAATAAAAATCCTCTTTGAAATAATAAATTCCAGTTTTACATGTTTCTTAAAATGTTTTATTAAAAATAAAATATATTTATATTTTTGTGCCTATAATAGTCTTCCTGCTGTCAACATATATAAGATTTTTTTCTCCATGCCTTTTTCCATTCAACCAAAAGGAAAAGTTTGTGGTTTTGTTTTTATTTTCATTTGAAGAATATTTTGTATTATAATATGAATCTTACTCCAAAATTTCTTTGCTTTATCACATGTCCACCATAAAGGGGTAAAAAGTTACATCTTTCTTTTACATTTCCAACATTCATTTGAAATACCTTTATACATTCTAGATAACTTTGGTGTTAAATGCCAGTGATACATCATCTTATAAAATTTTTCTTTTATAATTTAGTGTCAATTTTAAATTTTTCATCCACATAGTTTCCCATTGTTCAAGCATCACATTATGTCAAAAAATCTTTGTCCACTGAATCATGCAATGTTTATTTATCATATCATAAATAACCAATTCATTTTTAGCAAAATTAAACCCACAATTCTTTTTATTTGACTTTCAGTTGTTGATATGTAAACCAATGGTAATAATTTCTTTACATAAAAACGATAATTCAAGTTCTCCCCTCAACTTTAATGTAGGTTCACCAGGCTTGAAAGATAATATTTTCCCACACGTCCAGCAGTCTGGCTTTGCCATCATTTCTTTTCTTTAAAAAGTTCTTAGGGGAAAAAACCAAAGAGGCAACTTCATATAGAACTTATTCCAAACTCTTATATTAGCACATCTAGCAAACTGATTATTAAAATCAACATTGACTTTAACTTTATCATATCATAAATAACTAGTGCCATCCAAACCTTAATTCGTGGCCCCCTAATTCAAGTAGTTTCTTATTCTGGAGCTTCACCCACTCTTTTAACTAGGCCAAACAACATGCCTCAAAATATAATTTAAAGTCTGCTAAACCAACCCCACTTTTTCCTTAGCAACTTGCAGTAGTTTGTATCTAATTTTGGATTTTTTTCTCTTGATATATTAACTTAAAAATATATGAAATAAATAAACATGTCTTTAATAACAAGTTTTCCTTCCATACAGGGCACTGGACCTCACTAAGGACACTTTGAAAACATGATAAACAAAAAAATGACTACAGGAATATTGTGACCAGTTGCAGAACTTCATAAGGATTTTTTTTTTATGGACAAATTCCTCCTTCACTAAACCATTTCTTAGACATCTTACCACATTCTAAACATGCCCCAAAGACAAATATAAATGAGAAAATGCCTCACATTTGTTAGAAATTTTTGTTTCTTACTATGCTACAATTCATATCAGGCCTCAGTAGAATAATATAGCATTTGGGGAAAAATATGCAAGCCAAGAGACCAGCGCCAGAGGCCAAAATGGAGAAGATCTCCACAGCCACCATAGACTTCCCTTTGGCACTCAAATAGGTGGGGAGGAAGGAGATCCAAACACTGCAAAAGACCAGCATGCTAAAAGTAATGAACTTGGCTTCATTAAAACTATCAGGCAATTTCCTAGCTAGAAATGCCACTGAGAAACTGACAAGGGCCAAAAGTCCTAGATAAGAGAGGACACCATAAAACATTACAGCTGAGCCCTGCTTACATTCCAAGATGATCTCTCCAAATAAGGAGTGGAAGTCCAAGTTGGGAAATGGAGGAGAAGTTCCCAGCCAGGTGGCACAAAGAAGGGCTTGGACCAGAGGACAGGCTATGACAATGGTGTTGGTCAGTGGTTTTCCCAAGAGTTTCCTTGTCTTGTTCCCTGGCTTGGTGGCCATGAAAGCCAGAATCACCATGACAGTCTTTGCCAACACAGAGGAAACTGCAAGGGAAAAGAGAATGGCAAAGGCAGATTGTTGGAAGAGACAGGTGATCTTCCCTGGTTGTCCAATGAAGAGGAAGGAACAGAGGAAGCAGAGCAGAAGGGAGACCAGGAGGATGTAGGTGAGATCTCGATTGTTGGCCTTGACAATTGGTGTGTCATGGTGTTTATAGAAAATCACCAGGACTGCTAAAGTGATCACTGAGAGAAAAAGAGCAAGAAAAACTAAGGTGTATCCCAGGGTGTCTTGATAGGCAAGGAAGTGGAGCTTCTTGGCAATGCATTGGTCCTTTTCCTTGTTGGGAAATTCATCTTCTGGGCAGGGTTCACAGTGAGCTGCATCTGAAATCAAAAGTCTTTGTCTAAGGATTTCTTGAGCAACTACCAAGCACATTATCCCTCCTGCATAAATGATATGAGGGTTTCCTTTCTGCTATTGACCTACCTACAAAGAGAGTAATTAAATAATCTCTATAATATAACAACAGTAGTACTAACACTTATAATATTATTAATGATTTATATCACCATATATTTACATTTTCTACTGTGCCACTGTTGTTATATAGGACAAGGTAAAAGGAATAGGAAGACAATGCAGGATGAAGAACTATAAAGGCTAAACATGAAAGCCGATACAGAAGGTTGTATAATTACTTTATATTGTTATATATGTTTTGTGTTTTGTTGTTTCTTGTTGTGTTTTTCTTTCTGTTTTTAAAGATTAAAACGTTCAATAAAAACTATTTTAAAAAAGAGAGAAAGAATCTCATGTGCTATTTATTTTCTCCCATTTTATCATGGAACCCACAGAAGACAGACAGATCTGTTATCCTGGAATGATACTTTTTGTGTGTGTGTGTACACCATCCATTAACCTGATAGCCTTAACCTCTCTGCTTTGTACGTCAAATCTGTTCATTTCTCCCTCTTGTTCCATCCAAGAGACATAAATAAGTGGGTCTCCTCTTTCTCTGGCAGGTCTATTTCCTCAGAGGTTAGTAGAGATGCCAGAAGAAGCACTTTCTAAATGAACAAATAAAAGCTGGGACCACATGCCCCACTTCCTCAGGAAAAGAATGGAAGTTGTTTTCTCAATTGGGGGTGAAAGTAGAAGCAGAAAATGGATGTTGGGGATTGAAAGGTGGCCTCTGTGGCCAGGGCAGTTTGGATCTTTAATCTGAAAGGTTCTATTGAAAAGAATAACTGCATGTCAATCTTATCAAAAATGACACAACAACAAAAATATATTGATTTAATGAATGTCTTCCTTGATACCTGAAGATTTAGATTTGAAGTATGGTCTACCTGTCTTATTAGAAATGGTCCCTTCTGGACAAGTGTCACAGTTGTAGCAGCAAACCTGCTTGCCCTCTGGAACTCTTCTCCTCTCTCCTGCCTGGCACCTCTTCCTTCCACACCTGGCAATGGGGATTGTCTGAAAGACAAGTATTTGAAATTACTTAAGGAATGAACCTGCTGCATTCATTCTTTTCCCCATTCCTACTTCTATGTTCCGATTATCTTCTAAAGAGATACATTGCCACAATCTATCAGAAATATGGAAGACCTCCTGAGGGATTCAGGCCACTGGCATTCCTGAGACATCCATAGATGCTGGAGATTGGAACTGGGGTTTCATCCTGCAGAGGAAGGCTTGTGACTGAACCACAGCATTTCTAAAAGAAACAACCATGAGGATAAAACTGAGCAGAAATAGTCCATGGAAATCACTGTTGCTTGCTGCAATTGCATCCTGTGTTCGAAGCAGAAGTCGTTCCTAAGCCTAAGCCTTTGTGCAATGACAAAAACCAGTCCTCAAAGGTGTTACATGGAAAGCAGATTTTTCACCAAATGACTGCCATGATTTCTGACTCAATTGATTATTTTTCTAATTAGACAGATGTTTTGCATCTCAGGAAGAAAATGAATCTTTCCCTGTAGTTACATTTCCTTGCAGCTCACCTTTGTGGCCCAGGTGATTCCATCAGAGTTAATGGTGAAATCCTGTCCTGGAGGAGCCTCAGAATTTACTTGCCCAACCTTCATGGGGACAAAAGATCGATTGGGGAGGAAAACCCAGTTGAGAAGATCAAAGCGACCAGATCCCAGTCCATCTTCTGAGAAGGAGACTTCATCTCCAGCACTGTTGTTGAACTGCACATTCCTCAAATAGGGAAGAATCTGGAAGAAAGGAGACCTTCAGAGATTGGAGTATTTGGGCTAGAGCTACAAATGAGACATCGTGGCTTCTATCATCACATAATGTCCCTCTTGAGAAAAAGAATTAATATTTTGAGAAGCTACTTCCATCTCTTGGTGGAGATCTGAGGAATGACGTGTAACACCAAATATTTAACTCTGAAACTG
>NW_028261381.1:178206921-178211921 GCF_051295495.1 Thamnophis sirtalis | reverse complement strand
ATGCTGTGTTGTCTCTCTATTCATTCGGAAAGACCCCTTTCCTCCTGTGATTCTGGGCCACATTCAACCCCATCCCCCTTTTGAACAACTCACCTGCGAGAAACAGAAAATCTCGTTCCTGATTAGTTGCTGAAAGTTTGATTTTTTTACCACCCAAAATCCATCGCCGGTTGGCTGCTTAACCCTTTCCTGCTGAACTGGTGGCAGGATGCCATCCATCACCCAGGGGCTCAAAGCAGAGCTCCAATCATGCAAAATGAATAGCTGGTAAGTTTATGAAGTAGACATCTCCCCATCACCGTTAACGTTTTCCATCTATGTCTGGAGCAAAATTGATGTGAAACTACTGTGAACTTTCTAATAGGCTATTTGAGAAGGGTCTCATAAATCTTTCTGCTCTTGCAAAATAATAACGGTTGCAAAGAATGCTTTTTTTTTTCATTAAAAAATATATATCCGGGATCTAGATTTATGGGCAGAAGCAACTTGTCCCAAAATTGGTTGTGTGTTTTGTACATCACAATGTTTTAAGCAGAATATTTTCCACAATTTGGATTGGCCTTTGGGGGGCTTTAATACCTTACAAAGGTCTTACCCATGGAATAACTGCCTCCAGTTAATTGATAGCATGGTGGTATTCAGCTACTTCTGACCTATTCTGGTGAACCAGTAGCGGAAATTTTGAGTAGTTCGGAGAACCTGAAAATACCACCTCTGGCTGGCCACGCCCCATCTATTCTCTACTTCCTGAGTCCCAGCTAGTCGGCTGGGTCTTCTTCCATTGCCCTGCACAGGAGAATGGAGCTGGAAAGCAGGTTAGTGGGGTGGGGAGGGAATGAGGATTTTGTAGTATCCTCCTGCTGCCATGACCACCAAACCAAGCCACGTCCACCAAACCAAGCCATATCCACCAACCATAACCACAGAACTAGTAGTAAAAAAAAATCAGCACTTCAGCAGTTCGAATCCCTAGCGCTGTGTAACGGAGTGAGCTCCTATTACTTGTCCGAGCTTCTGCCAACCTAGCAGTTCGAAAGCAAGTAAAAAATGCAAATAGAAGAATAGGAACCACCTTTGGTGGGAAGGTAACAGCATTCCATGCTCCTTTGGCATTTAGTCATGCCGGCCACATGACCACGGAGACATCTTTGGACAGCGCTGGCTCTTTGGCTTTGAAACGGAGATGAGTACTTCCCGCCCTAGAGTCAGGAACAACCAGCACATATGTGCAAGGGGAACCTTTACGACCTTTAAAAAGATGTGGGCTGAGGCACGTGGAGAAACGAAGGAGAATTTAGAATAAGTGAGTTCCAACTAACTTTCCCATGTTCTGTTTTTGCAGCCTTCCCATTTTTATGTCTCTGTTGGTGACCATAAATCCAATTTGTTCTTCCCATTATGTCAGCTCTGGCACCTAGAAATATTGCTCCGAAATACTTTCCGCAACAGCACGGAAATATTATTTCTGATTAGGCTGAAAAACACATCTGGCCTTCCAACGCGACCCTACAGGAAACGAGCGCTCGGAGAGAGATGCCAAGCCAACCTTGGAAGATCAAGGAACATCTGGCCGGCTCTCGTGGCATGGAAAAGAAGGGCAGACAAACTTAATCTTGGCCCATGGAGTTGAACTACTGAATGGGCATTTGGGGAGCAAAATATGGGGAAAGGACAGAAGGACCAGGCCGATAAAAGATAATGGAAATTGGGGAAAATGTAGCGTGGAATAAAATTCACACGGAAGGTACCTATCAATTCTGAATGGTGTCCAGCCGTACCCCCCCCCCCCCCCACACACACAAATGTGCTGTTGCTATTGCTGATTGCTATCTTCCTCTGTTTCAAGTCACTGCAAATATTTATTTACTAAATTTATATGCTGCCTCTCTCACCAATAAAGAAGGGGAAGGGGGAAGAAAGGAATGAAGGAACGAAGGAAGGAGGGAAGAAAGGGAAAAGGAAGGAAAGAAGGAAAGAAGGAGGGAAGGAAAGAAAGGAGGGAGGGAAGAAGGAGGTAGGGAGGGAAGAAAGGAAAGAAGGAAGGAGGGAAGGAAGGAAGGGAGGGAGGAGAGAGGAAGGAAGGAGGGAGGGAAGAAAGGAAAGTAGGAAGGAAAGAAGGAAGGAAGGATGGAAGGAAGGAGGGAGGGAAGGAAGGAAGACAGGAAGGAAGGAAGGAAGGAAGGAGAGAGGGTGGAAAGGAGGGAGGAGGGAAGGGAAGGCAGGAAGGAGAAGGAACTCTTGCCCGCCCTCCCGCCCTCATCCTTGATTCCTTTTTTCCTCGCTCCCTCCTTCCTCCCCTCCCTCCCTCCTCTTCCTCTTCTTCTTTTCCTTCCTTCCTTCCTTTCTTCTTTCTTTCTTTCTTTCTTTCTTTCCATCTTTCTTCCCACCCTCCTTGGCTCCCATTCTAGACCAAATTGCAAGAAAGTACAAGTTTGTTTCTGCCATATGCTCCCATTTGTGCTATAGAATTTAGCCTCTAACCTACTCCTTTCAGCCAGGCAAAGGGAAAAAAAATTGATCGATAGTACCTCCATCAATATGTATGGAAATTTACAGAACAAAATGCCAGTTCTTACACTGCAGAATTCATCTTTCTTAAATATAGGTTTCTGTGTCAGTTTTTCGCAAGAGAAAATAAAAGGGGAAAGAGGGAAGTCCTCCTGTATACATACTCAAGCTTTGCGAAGCCAGAATGTGAAAGATACATGACAAAAAGGATTTTGACCCAAATAGAATAGAATAACAGTTAGAAGGGACCTTAGAGGTCTCCTAGTCCAACCCCCCTGCTTAGGCAGGAAACCCTATACCACTTCAGACAAATTGTTATCCAACATCTTCTTAAAAACTTCCAGTCTTGGAGCAGTCACATCTTCTGGAGGCAAGTTGTTCCACTGATGAATTGTTCTCACTGTCAGGAAATTTCTTCTCCTTAGTTCTAAATTGCTTCTCTCCTGGATTAGTTTCCATCCATTGCTTCTTAACCTAACCTCAGGTGCTTTGGAGAATAGCTTGACTCCCTCTTCTTTGTGGCAGCCCCTGAGATATTAGAATGTTTCAGCCTCCAGTCCCCTAATCATCTTTGTGGCTCTTCTCTGCACTCTTTCCAGAGTCTCCACATCTTTTCTACATCGTGGTGATCAAAACTGAATGCCGTATTTCAAGTGTGGCCTTACCAAGGCCTTATAAAGTGGTATTAACACTTACGTGATCTTGATTCTCTCCCTCTGTTTATGCAGCCTAGAACTGTGTTGGCTTTTTTGGCAGCCGCTGCACACGGCTGGCTCCTATTTAAATGGTTGTCCACTAGGACTCCAAGTTCCCTCTCACAGTTACTACTGTGTTACTATTTTGTTATTCCAAACCTCTCTACCAACAAAAATTCTATTTTCCCCATCTTTTATCCAGAAATTTCCACATTTGTCCCCATCTGTAATGCCGCAAGAATTAACATTGTTCCACTTGGACATTAATTTACAATGGTTTAAAAAAATCAAAAATTCATTCATATATTTTAAAACCCTGTTCATTTTTTAAAAAAGAGAAGGTAAGAATGATGTCAAAACATCTGGGAAATAGAAATTTTAGTAGCTGACCTTCCTTGCGTACATTTGAGAGATGGAGACCATTTTAATTCATAACCCGAATATGCACAGATTACGTTTCCCATGCATCTTGTAATAAAAATCCTAAGTGGGAACCAGGTTTAGTCGATGCAAAATAATTGTGCATTTCTGTAGATGTTGTGGCCCACCAGTGGCAAGCAGAGCTGGCAACAGAGTCAGACAGTAAGGAGGTTGGGGAGGAACATGGGCCAGTCCTGGGGGCTGAGGAAGGCTCGGACGAGGAATCTGCAGGTGACATGCCCGTTTCTTGGAACGTTGGGTTTTCTTTCCATTTCTCAGCCGCCCACGCAGCAGACTAGTCCTCAAGGAGGGCTAAAAAAAACCCCCAACCAGTGATAATTAAAGTCCTGCCAGGTTTTAAAATTAGAATGGGGGTGGGGGTATCCTCAGACTGTAGATGTAAAAATTGTTCTGACCGAGGCTTCCCGAGAGCATGAAGCAAACTCCTTGTCCTGACAAAAACCTCTTTGGGGACAAAAAAACTCTCAGCTGGGTGACTTTGGGCCAATCACCAGGAGATGGTGAGTTCTAGTCCCTGCTTTAGGCATGAAAGTCAGCTGGGTGACTTTGGGCCAATCACCAGGAGATGGTGAGTTCTAGTCCCTGCTTTAGGCATGAAAGTTAGCTGGGTGACTTTGGGCCAATAACCAGGAGATGGTGAGTTCTAGTCCCTGCTGTAGGCATGAAAGTTGGCTGGGTGACTTTGGGCCAATCACCTGGAGATGGGGAATTCTAGTCCTGCTTTAGGCATGAAAGCCAGCTGGGTGACTTTGGGCCAGTCCCTTTCTCCAGAATTCCAGAAGTCCAGAAACGGGCCTGTTTCCAGCCTCCAGAGCCCAGGATAGGCTGTTTTCGCTCAAGGAAAGCCTCCGGCACCTGGGATGGGCAAAAGCATCCCTCTTCTGTGGTGCAGGAGGCTGAGGAGGTTGCCTGGGTGTGTGTGTTTTGCATGCGCATATGTGGGGTCACACACATGGAGGGTCCTGTGCACATGCACAGGAGTGGGGCACATTGCATTGTGGGTGCATGCAAGAAAGTGATTTTGGCACACGAGGAGAAAAAGATTAGCCATTGCTGATCTATTATTTTGCAATTTTTGACAAGCACCCCCTCTGAAAACATTTAACTGGGGGTGCACCGGGAGGAAAGAGTTCCTATAATAGTGAAAGAAGGAAACTGTTTCAAATTTGGGTCAATTTCTTTCAGGAGGCTAAGACATCATGTATCCAAACTTCCTCCATTTGTAACAGTTAAGCAGAATTCTTAGAAAGCAAAGCAAACTAGTCCTGGATATATATTTTTTCTTGAAAAAGAAACAGGAAAAAAATAACAAATTCAATATTTGCAGGAGACAATAAAACCAAGGGCTTCTTGGCA
>NW_028261381.1:178096921-178201921 GCF_051295495.1 Thamnophis sirtalis | reverse complement strand
CCGTAACCGGCGGTCTAGCTGGATGTTGCACCTGCGCCTGCTGGAAACCAGTAGAGGAACAGGCGAATGCCGCACATGCCAAGTGACATGGCTCCGCATGGCACTTTAGGCATGCATACCATAGGTTTGCAGAGGTTGCGCCTTAAGGCATGCTTTAGTGAAGTTTATTTTGAGGGGGGGGGAATGCAAAGTAATGTAACAAAAGTAAAACATATAAACAATTTCGGATGTGAAATCATTTTAGCCACTGGCTGTGGTAGAACCAGAGCCCCCCCCAAGCATTCCCCACATCAATACAGTGTGGGGATAGGGGTGATGGCCCCCCCATGTGGAGGTCATTCAATCCCTGGACACCCACACTGAGAGACTCATATTGGACAGCCTCTCTGGGGTTTTCAACTGGGTGACCCTTTCAGTCCCTGAGCGAGCAGTGAGGGCGAATCAACCTGGAGGAGGCAACGGGCGCTCATCCGCAAGCCTCCTCCAGTCCCTGAGGACCCCCTCGGTACTCCGACTGGAAGGGGATCCTTCTGGATCACCCCCCTCCCACCTTCTCTTTCTGAGAAAGAAGGCCACAGTACCAGTCAGACTTCTTAAGAACTGAAAGTGAAGTTGGTGATGAACAAAGGAGAAGATTTGCGGCTTGCGGTTTGAAAGATCCTTAGTGTTCTCTGAGCTTGGTAGTTTCTTTTGCAGATGCTTTGTTATTTAGGGAATATCAGTGCTAGGAGAGAGAGTGGTTTGTTCTCAACTTGCTTTCCAGTGGCTTGTGGTTTCAGTGTTGTTAAAAAGGGTCTTTAGAGATTCTTTGATTGGACTACTTGTTGATTTGTGTTGTTTGCTGCGGAGCAGGTGTTTTGGTCCTTTTGATTCCTTTTGGGCTTCTTGATGGTCACTTGTTGTTTATGTCCATGCGGCTGCTGATGGTTAATTTGTCAGAGTGCCAGGCGTTTAGAAATTTCATATGGTTGAGTGTCTTGGCAGGTTGTGAAACTAAGGAGTTTTCCCATTGTAGTTAGATTCGTAGTTGGTGCTATGATTGATAATAGATTTTATACTTCTCTCCACAGGTTATAGTTTTTTTTGCCTGGCATAATTTGGCCATGGCGATGGTTCTTAGAACCAGACAGAGAAATAAATATTATAGTTTTCTTGCCTGGCATAATTTGGCCATGGCGATGGTTCTTAGAACCAGACAGAGAAATAGATATAGTTTTCTTGCCTGGCATAATTTGGCCATGGTGATGGTTCTTAGAACCAGACAGAGAAATAAATATTATAGTTTTCTTGCCTGGCTTAATTTGGCCATGGCAATGGTTCTTAGAACCAGACAGAGAAATAAATATTATAGTTTTTTTGCCTGGCATAATTTGGCCATGGTGATGGTTCTTACAACCAGACAGAGAAATAAATATTATAGTTTTCTTGCCTGGCTTAATTTGGCCATGGCAATGGTTCTTAGAACCAGACAGAGAAATAAATATTATAGTTTTCTTGCCTGGCATAATTTGGCCATGGCGATGGTTCTTAGAACCAGACAGAGAAATAAATATTATAGTTTTCTTGACTGGCATAATTTGGCCATGGCGATGGTTCTTAGAACCAGACAGAGAAATAAATATTATAGTTTTCTTGCCTGGCATAATTTGGCCATGGCGATGGTTCTTAGAACCAGACAGAGAAATAAATATTATAGTTTTCTTGCCTGGCATAATTTGGCCATGGCGATGGTTCTTGGAACCAGACAGGGAAATAAATATTATAGTTTTCTTGCCTGGCATAATTTGGCCATGGTGATGGTTCTTAGAACCAGACAGAGAAATAAATATTATAGTTTTCTTGCCTGGCATAATTTGGCCATGGCGATGGTTCTTAGAACCAGACAGAGAAATAAATATTATAGTTTTCTTGCCTGGCATAATTTGGCCATGGCGATGGTTCTTGGAACCAGACAGGGAAATAAATATTATAGTTTTCTTGCCTGGCATAATTTGGCCATGGTGATGGTTCTTAGAACCAGACAGAGAAATAAATAATATAGTTTTCTTGCCTGGCTTAATTTGGCCATGGCAATGGTTCTTAGTACCAGACAGAGAAATAGATATAGTTTTCTTGCCTGGCATAATTTGGCCATGGTGATGGTTCTTAGAACCAGACAGAGAAATAAATATTATAGTTTTCTTGCCTGGCTTAATTTGGCCATGGCAATGGTTCTTAGAACCAGACAGAGAAATAAATATTATAGTTTTCTTGCCTGGCATAATTTGGCCATGGTGATGGTTCTTAGAACCAGACAGAGAAATAAATATTATAGTTTTCTTGCCTGGCTTAATTTGGCCATGGCAATGGTTCTTAGAACCAGACAGAGAAATAAATATTATAGTTTTCTTGCCTGGCATAATTTGGCCATGGTGATGGTTCTTAGAACCAGACAGAGAAATAAATATTATAGTTTTCTTGCCTGGCATAGTTTGGCCATGGCAATGGTTCTTAGAACCAGACAGAGAAATAAATATTATAGTTTTCTTGCCTGGCATAATTTGGCTATGGTGATGGTTCTTAGAACCAGACAGAAAAATAGATATAGTTTCCTTGCCTGGCTTAATTTGGCCATGGCGATGGTTCTTAGAACCAGACAGAGAAATAAATATTATAGTTTTCTTGCCTGGCATAGTTTGGCCATGGCAATGGTTCTTAGAACCAGACAGGGAAATAAATATTATAGTTTTCTTGCCTGGCATAATTTGGCCATGGTGATGGTTCTTAGAACCAGACAGAGAAATAAATATTATAGTTTTCTTGCCTGGCTTAATTTGGCCATGGCAATGGTTCTTAGAACCAGACAGAGAAATAAATATTATAGTTTTCTTGCCTGGCTTAATTTGGCCATGGCGATGGTTCTTAGAACCAGACAGAGAAATAGATATAGTTTTCTTGCCTGGCATAATTTGGCCATGGCGATGGTTCTTAGAACCAGACATAAAACTTCAACTGCTCATTTTAATGCTAGGCATGGCTGTTGAAGGATGATAGATTTTATAGATTTTCTGCCTGGCTTAATTTGGCCATGGTGATGGTTCTTGGAGCTTGAGAAGATCCCACAAGGACAATTGCTTGCAGTTACATTTTCGCGCCCATGATAGCCTGAGCTATCCTGGGCATTCTTTCTCAGCTGGCCTTGTGCCAGCCCTTTGCCAACTCGCCACTGGTCAACTTTCCTTCCTCCCTGCTACGTGATCATAGCCAATTCACCCAGGGAAACCTACTTCTGCCCAATTGGTATTGCAGGACAATTAAAGGCCAAGTCAATCCCTGGGCCGAGGGATTGGCCTCTGCCTCCTTGGTGGAGGGCAGTGGCCTCGGGCACCGGAGAGTTGGGAGGCAGGGCGATGGGATCTGGAGAGTCCCACCGGTGGTGGTCTGGCACCATGCTTCTTCCACTGCTGCCCTTGACCTTTGCATTTAGCCCTGAACTCCTCTTCCCACGCTGCAGGCCACCTTGCCCCCCCTCAAGGTCTCCTGTGCTGGGTTAGAGGTGTTTCAGGGCTCATGCAAAGTTCAGGGCAGCAAAGGGAGAGGTGTGGTGCCAGGCTCCCCCCGTGGGCCTTTCCAGGCCCCAACGCTCTGTCCCCTGCCTCTCCGGTGCCCGAGGCCTCTACCATCCATTGATAAGGCAGAGACCAATCGCTCGGCGTGGGTATTGGCTGGCATTTAGTTTTCCTGCACTGCGAATTGGCCATTATTAAGTCTCCCTGGGTGTAAGTCGGCTGTGCTCATGCAGCTGTGGGGGAGGGGGGGAGGACAGTGGACCCCAGTGGCCAGGGATGGCCAATAATTGCCCAAGCTAGGTCAGATGCTATGCGGGGGGCATGGGTGCGAAAATCTCTCTGCGTTCAATTGTCCCAGCCCGTGAAGGTGAGTTGGTCTAATCATTGGCGATGGGTGCATAAAAATGCCAAATTCTGTATAAACATAAAACCTTCCCCTCATAGGCAGGGTGGATTCCCTTCTCTTACAGGTGGTCTTGAATTTGCAACTGTTTACTTAGCAACAATTGTTATTTACAACACACCCTGTCAAAAGCCACTTACAACTCAATTTTCGGAGTTTCGACAATGTGCCAGACAGGCCCATGCTTGTCACATGACTGCATTTTGGGCACTTGGCAACCAGCTCATCTTTTCAGTTGTCTGCAATGTCCTGTAGTCACCTGACTGCAATTTTTGATGGGTTTTTTTTGCCAGTTTCTGGCATATATTTCCATTTCTGGCCTAAAAACCGCCACTGTGTAAAGTGAATTTGCTTAATAACTACAACATTTGCTTATTTCTGGGCTCAACTTAACAGTAACAGAGTTGGAAGGAGCTTGGAGGTCATCTAGTCCAACCCCCTGCTCTGCCTCCCTTGCTTGGTGCTTCTTTGCTATCTTTGCAGACGGACCCTGGAAGGGTGTTTTGAGGACTCTGTTCAAAAGCAGGAGGAACCTTCTACACCGTTGAGAACGTCTCTCTAACTCAATCAAGACAGCCAAGCTACAGAAAGGACGTCTCTCGTGGCCCTTCAAGCAGCGGACTCCAGAAACCGGTGGTGATGCTGGGTGAAGCGATGATGAAGGAGCGCCTGTTGCTTCATACAGTCCTTCTTGGGATCTTCTGCATCTCAGGAACCTTGACCAACACAGGTAAGACTTCATTCCATGGTAGAACTTTCACCTCACCTTCCCAGCACCATGGATTCAAGCAAGGTGTGTTTGACTAGCTCTGTGAGCTGAGAAGTCCACCTTTTGATGGTCTCTCCCTTCTTTCTTCCTCAGGTTTGGATGGAAAGGCTCTCGTGTTCCCCAAGCTTTCTGCCAACTCCTACGTCCTCCTTGAAGCCCAACCTCGATCAACGCTTGTGACAGCTGACCCTTTGTCTCTGCTTCTTCACCGACTTGACCCGCAGCTTCTCCCTCTTCTCGGCGGCTTCCCGAGACCACGACAATGAGAGCCTCCTCTTCCGAAATCCCCACGGTTTTGAAATGTGTGTGGGTGGTGAGTGCGCTATTTCCCCACTTCCCTTGTCAAGACCTGGCTTTTCCGGCAGGCCTGAGGCTGTTGACCTCATTGTTGAGGTCCAGCCCCGACTGAAATGAATGTATCTGTGTCGTTTTAACTTGTCTTGTTTTATTTTTACTTTCTTTTATTTTCTTTCTCTCCCCTTCTGTAAGCCGCCTGGAGTCCTTCGGGATTGGGCGGCCTATAAATAAAATTAAACTTACAAATTTACTTCCCATCCTTCTAGAACGATCCCTGGCAATCGGTTGGTACCACTCGGGATTCGGCTACTGGGGTAATCCAGCTTTGGGTAGACGGGCAGCGTTTGCCAAGGAAAGGGGCAGCCAGGAGTTATGAGGTCAAGCCGGATCTGATGGCGATGCTGGGGCAGGAAGAGGATTCCTACGGGGCTTGCTTTGATGTGGAACAGTCCTTTGTGGGAGAAATAGCTGAGTTCTACCTGTGGGAAAAGGTCTGGACTGCCAAAGAGTTAAACAAGACCCAGTTGCCTATGGCTTCACAAACCCGTTGCTGGATTGGACCTCACTGAAGTTTGAAACCCAAGGTGACATTCTGACGGAACCCCTGTGAAGCCAAGAGGAAAGGAACAGTAGCAGCTTCATCCAATATACCTAATAGCAAACACTGGCAAGGCAAAAGGGATCCTTTCTGGTTTTCAAGTACTTATTTGCAAAGATGCATCCTTGTTATTGTTTCTACCGAACATAGATTATTTTTAACCAGCATTACGCGGAAAAAGTACCTTGTTCTATCCCCCCCACTTAACTCTCAGTGCATTAAGAAAAAATATAGATTATCATTATGAGGAAATGCTCTTAAGGGACCCAAATTTGAATTTTTTTTCTTCCAATATACTTTTTTATTTTCCATTTTCATAACATACAATCACATGTATACTATTACATAGCCAGTATCCTATTGTATTAAGTAGTAATTACATCAGTTCCTCTTGCCATCAACGGCCAGAAAGATAAAAACCCATTATTAGCTCTTCTGCTCTCCATACACCTCTTTCTTCTACCTCTCTCCTACCTCCTTTCTTCCCTCCATCATCCTTTCCTAGTCTACTTCCCCTTCCTTTCTCCTTCTCCTCTCTCTACATTCCACACAGGGGTGGGTTTCTCGCCCCGTTCCAACTGGTTTGGTTGGAACGGGGCCGGCGGCGTCCTCATGCACGCGCGCAGTGCACGCGCGCAGTGCACGCGTGCATACTAGCGCCTGTGCGATGCTCCAGCTGCTCCTGGAGGATCGCGCAGGCACTGTATGCGTTCTGCACATGCGTGGAAGTGCAGAACTCGTCAAAACCGGGTAAGAAATGCGGGCGGGCGGGTGGATCCTTCGGCGTTCCCGGAAATTACTTACTTCTGGGTTCGCCGACCAACCGGTTCGCGGGGACCGCCACGAACCGCCTGAAACCCACCCCTGATTCCACTCCTCCTTATCCTCCTCATCTTCCCTCCTTATCCTCTCTCCTATCCCTCTCTTCCCATCTTTCTTCTTTCTTCTGTTTCCCAGTCTTCCTCTCATTGGTGTATTTCCGCTTTTGAGCAAACTCCAATCTATGTTGATGGTATTTATGCTTCCATATCCATAGAGAGTTTTTATTTTCCATTTTCATAACATATAATCACATATCAATATCATGTTATATTATTAAGTACTTACATCAATTCATCTTACCATCAACTACCAAAGAAAAAAGAAAAAGAAAAACCCAGTTATTTGCTCTTCTGCTCTCCATACACCATATTTATACCTTATCCGACACTTTCTCCCCCCTCTCTCCTCCCCCTTTCTACATCCTGTCTTCCCTCCATCATCATTTTCTACTCTACTTCCTCTTCCTTTCTCCTTCTCCTCTCCCCCCTTACCACTCCTCCTTATACACCTCATCTACCCCCCCCTCACCCTCTCTCCTTCTATCTTTCTTCTCTCTTCTGCTTCCCACTCTTCCTCTAATTCACTTGGTATGTTTCAGCTTCTGAGCAAACTCTCTTTTGTGTTGATGGTATTTATAATTCCATTTCAATATACATAAAAAAGAAAAGATAGCAGTATACATGTACAAACATCCAACATCCCTCCTCCAACTTAGTAAACTCCACTCCCTCCCACCCTCCCCTCCAACCTTCCCCCACCCTGACTTCCCAGAACCAATACAAGGTATAAATCTTTAACAAAAACAATTTAAGATATACTTAAGAGAAAACGTAGAAAATTAATAACATCTTTGAATTGAGCTTAGCTTCTCCTTGCTAGGCTAACTATAAACAATTTGTATCATTTCTGATCTTAATCATAAGCTATCTGAAATTTCCTAGACCCATATTTATTTTGAATATAGTCAATCCATTTTTCCCAGTCTCGTTTATATCTCTCGTTTGAATTATCCTAGTGATATGCAGATATTTTAGCCATCTCTGCTAAGTTTGTGATTTCCAATGTCCATTCCTGGATAGTAGACAAATCTTCCTTCTTCCAGTATTATTACGCCACCAACAATCTAGCTGCAGTTATCAAATGCAAAGTCCCAAATTTGAATTTTTAATCCTTACCTTGAACTAGGAAGATTGGTACAATTTGTTGAGCTTCGCTGTGTGTGGTTCTTTATAGTTTTTTGTTTCAATATAAGAATCTTTTCCCCCCAAAACTGATCTGTAAACCTTTGGACTTTTCATATTTCAATTCACAGGAAACTTTTTGAATTGTGTCTTTGTGTATGTTTAAAATTTGTTGAGCTTCGCTGTGTGTGGTTCTTTATAGTTTTTTGTTTCAATATAAGAATCTTTTCCCCCCCAAAACGGATCTGTAAACCTTTGGACTTTTCATATTTCAATTCACAGGAAACTTTCTGAATTGTGTCTTTGTGTGTGTTTAAAATCCTGCCTATTTTGATCAGTAATATTGTTATATGAGCTGGAGAGGTAATTTAGTATTTCTGTTTTTGTTTTTGTTTTTTAAAAAGGGATTTTCTGTCCTTTCAATTTCTGCTTTTATTTCTAAGGCTGTGCCAAATGGATAAGTCTCGTTTTTTTCTGTCCACTGAGAAACTCGATAAGAAATAAATTACCATATATACCCTTTGGCATTGTGTGGATGGTCTTTCAGACATATCTTATGCAACTCTTATGGGGCAGCCCTTGAAGAGTATTCGGAGACTTCAGCTTGTCCAGAATGCAGCCGCGCGAGCGATCGTGGGTGCACCTCGGTTTACCCACGTAACACCTATCCTCCGCGAGCTGCACTGGCTGCCTATTGGTCTCCAGATACACTTCAAGGCACTAGTCGTCACTTATAAAGCCCTTCATGGTATTGGACCTAGGTACTTGAGAGACCGCCTGCTGCCAATTACCTCCACTAGACCGATTAGATCCCACAGATTAGGCCTCCTCTGAATCCCATCCGCCGGCCAGTGTCGACTGGCGACTACCCGGAGGAGAGCCTTCTCTGTGGCTGCTCCGACCCTCTGGAACGAACTCCCCATGGAGATTCGGACCCTCACCACCCTCCAGGCCTTCCGCAAAGCCCTCAAAACCTGGCTGTTCTGACAGGCCTGGGGCTAAAGAGCTGTTGCCCCCGTCTCGAATGGTATGACTGTGTGTGTTTTTAAATTATGTATTGTTATGCTTGCTGTTTTTAATTTTTTTGTCTGTATCCCCCTTCCCCGGTTCAAGTTGTGAGCCGCCCTGAGTCCCCTTCGGGGGAAAAGGGCAGCATATAAATATAATGAACTGAACTGAACTGAACTGAACTGAACTCCTGGTCACTCTCTCTTCTAAACAAATAAAATAAAAATGGAACAATAACCTCACTGGAAACTGCACTTCTGTCCTACAAGATCTCCTATAATAAAACCTGCTGGGCTTATGATTTCCTCGTTGTGTTTTCATTTTTGTTTCCATTGGTGGGCATGTCAAAAAATAATACTTTATTAGAAATATTCTCATGATGACCCAAAACGGGCCACTGGAGGTGTGACACAAGTCCACATGTTTCTACACTATTTGGCATCACAACGTGTTTCATCACTTCCCCTTGATAGGAAGGGTGGATTCCCCTTTCAGAGCCATTTTATTAAATTTATAGAGATCAACTGACTCCAAACAAGTTGTAGGCCACTTATACTTTAAAAAGTATTTAAAGTGGGGTGGGGGGGGCTACAAAACACACACAACTTTAAAAAGGAAATCCAAGGAGCTCAACAATCTTGCCACCTATGTGGGTGAGAAAGTCCCTCTCATTCAGAATAACAGAATTGGAAGGGATCTTGGAGGTCTTCTAGTCTAATTCCCCCTGCTGAGCCAGAGATGTTTACCGAGAAGGATCCAAGGGTAGTTTATGGTGATTAAAGCAAGAAAAATCCATTTTGTTTCTCTCGTGTCCTCACTGTGATTTGAAACAGATGACCTGCGTCGCAGAGGATGTTATTTATGCTCCAATTCCCATCAAGTTGTGGGAGATATGGCTAAGGCCTTGCTTGTCAACAAACCTGGAAGATCTAGAATGGCAACATTATCACTTTGCGCACTGGCTTCATCCAGGGAGGTGCCATATCTCTGACAGAATCATAAATTATCAATTGAGGCCTGTCCCCAGAGGTCTTAACTTTTCTGCCATTCTTTTCTAACCCAGGCTGCCCAAGAGCATGAAGCAAACTCCTTGTCCCCACAAAAACCACCGCAGCTCAGTGAGAAAGGAAGGAAGAAAGGAAGGAAGGAAGGAAGAAGGAATAAATGAAATAGAAATAGAAATAGTACTTAGACTTATATACTGCTTCGTAGTGTTTTACAGCCCTCTCTAAGCAGTTAACAGAGCCAGCCTCTTGCCCTCAACAATCCGTGTCCTCATTTGACCCACCTCGGAAGGATGGAAGGCTGAGTCAACCTTGAGCTATTGAGAATCGAGCTGCTGGCAGTTGGCACAATTAGCCTGCACTACTGCATTCTAACCAACAGCACAATTGAAACTTCACTTGACTTGAGCCTTTTTGGGAAAGGAAAGCAGAAGATGGACAAATCTAAAAACACTAGGGAATTCCTGGATAATTGTCATTTAAACAAATTGGCCATCAGTAGACACATTAAAAGGGACATGGTAGCTCAGTGGCTAAGACACTGAGCTTGTCGATCAGAAAGGTGTGCAACCCCTTTTATTAATTTACTGTGAAAGCTGCTCATTCACATCCAGCAAAATCTTTCAAGGGAGGTTTTACAGTCACAGATCTTATCTGGCTTGGAGAGCTGCCAGTCCGATCTCTGCAAAACTTGGCAAGGAGTCTCGGAGAGTCACGAACCAATTAAGCGAATTAATTGTTTTCTTCAAACTCCACTCCCCTTTCACTCCTCTTTTATTTCCTCTGGGAGGGGCCATTCATCATCCACCTGTGGCCTTACTCCCAAGTCGGCCCCTGTTCTTTTTTCAACTGCTCCCTTCGTCTGGCAACTCTGTGCATGCGCACACTGGGAAGAGGCTCCACCTGTTCTTCTGCCTTACTGATATCTGACTCTGAAGGCAGCTGGTAACTGTCAGACGGCCCTGGCCCCCTCTCTACCTCCAACAAAGAGCCCTCATCAGAGCCTTCCCCGGACTCCAGGACTGGCCCATCTTCCTCCCCAATCTCCTCACTGTTCGAATCTGGCAGGCCACAACAAGACCTTTGTGTACAGGTGCTTCATTTGGGCGCTGAGTATTTAAACTTGCAAATTATCCATTTCCAGCTTTGTTCACTGGGTGATGATCAGAGGAAGTCACACCTATGCTTGTAGTGACTCCAAACCTGTTCAGGAAAATGGAAATAAGAAGAGATTGAGAAGAACCTTGTTTGTTAAATGAACTCAGTAATTCTTCCCCCAAAGCCCAGGGATCCTTTTATGGAGGGTAGATTCAGAATCTGTGCAAGAGCAAACTGAATTAGCAAACACTGTTTCATCCATTTTTCTATCTGTCTCATCCCCACGGGTGATCTTGATATGATGAAGGCCTTAATACCATCCTACTCTTTCAATTCTGATGGCAGCATAATAAATTAATTCAATTAATTTAAATCTCGCTGTATTCCCAGCTCCAATCACGATAATAATAATAATAATCTGAAAATGAGGGCCAAAGGTTCACGCCATGATTCTTCCTGCATGGAAAGACTCTGCCCAGCCGATGTTCAGCTCTCCTGCACATTTTTTCCTGAATCGTAATCTTCCCCAAACATTATAAGATAATTAAAGCAAGCCCTTGATATTTCAGAAAACATTTTTTTTTGTCTCAGTTCATCGTTCCCTTTGATTTCGCTTTTCCCAGCCAACTTATCTTACTGTCTCGCAGACTTTTCCTCAAATCGGTGCTTTCTGATTCCTCTGGAGACCCATTAAAATACAAGAAGCATAATGCTCTTAGCTTGATCCAGCCTTACTCTCGTAAACCTCCTTCCTCTAACTCAGCTACATTTTAGAAGGTGAAGGCAGAGCTAAAAGGGGAAAAAACCCCACCAAGATTGCATGGATAAATTAAATTATTCTGATGACTATGAGGCTGAAACTACAGAATAACAGAGTTGAAAGGGATCTTGGAGGTCCTCTAGTCCAACCGTCTGCTCAAGCAGGAGACCCTCTACCATTTCAGACAAATGGTCATCCAACATCTTCTTAAAAACTTCCATTGTTGGAGCGCTCTCAACTTCTGAAGACAAATTGATTAATTGTTCTTGCTGTCAGGAAATTTCTCCTTAGTTCTGGTTGTTTCTCTCCTTGATTAGTTTCCATCTGTTGCTTCTTGTCCTGCCTTCAGGTGCTTTGGGGAATAGCTTGTCTCGAGTGGTGGGATTCAAATTTTTTTTACTACCGGTTCCGTGGGTGTGGCTTGATGGGCGTGGCAGGGGAAGGATACTACAAAATCCCCATTCCCTCCCGATCAGCTGGGACTCGGGAGGCAGAGAATAAATGGGTTGGAACAAATCAGAGGTGGTATTTACCAGTTCTCCAAACCTCACAAAATTTCTACTACTAGTTCTCTAGAACTGGTCAGAACCTGCTGAATATACTACCTCTGCTTGACTCCCTCTTCTCTGTGGCAGCCCCTCAGATACTGGAATATTTCTATCATGTCACCCCTAATTCTTCTCTTCGCTAGACTAGCCATGCCCAGTTCCTGCAATGATTCTTCATATGTTTTAGCCTCCAGTCCCCTAATCATTTTTGTGGCTCTTCTCTGCATTCTTTCTAGAGTCTCCACATCTTTTCTATATCGTGGTGACCAAAACTTAATGCAGTATTCCAAGTGTGGCTTTACCAAGGCATTATAAAGTGGTATCAACACTTCATGTGATCTTGATTCTCTTCATCTATTGATGCAGCCTAGAACTGTGTTGGCTTTTTTGGCAGCTGCTGCACACGGCTGGCTCCTATTTAAATGGTTGTCCACTAGGACTCCAAGATCCCCCTCACAGTTACTAACTATTGATGATCCAAAGCTTTGTCTTCAGAATTCCCACCCCATTTCATCGGTTCATTCTACCACCCAAGAAATCACCCTCCTGAAACTGGCCAGATAAAGCAAGAACCAGCAGTGAAATCCAACTAACCACATACGGGCAGTCCTCGACTTATAACCATTCATTTAGCGACTGTTGAAAGCTACTCTTCTCTGTATCATTCCAATTTTAGTACCTGTTCTGCTGAAGCGTGTTACGAAATCTCTGGAAAAGTGATTAATGAGCATTTTGCACACTTGGGACCCCATACCCACATGATTCCCCCCCCCCAAAAAATTTTAGATGCTTGCCAAGTGACTCATATTTATGACCGTTTGCAGTGTCCTGGGATGGCGTGTTTTTTTTTTTTTTTTTTTTTTTTTTGAGACCTTGCTACATGCAAAATCAACGGGGGAAGCCTGACTGACTTAATAACCGTGTTACTAACTTTAACAGTTGTAACAACTATTTTTGGAACTCTGGATGATTGGTGACATTATGGTCAATTGAAAATATGAATGTATATTATAATTTAATGGGAATTCTTTGTTCTAATCTCCGCTTTTTCTTCTTGGAGATAGGTGATATTATAATACTTGAAAGACTCATTGTTATTTGATAGATAATTATGGATTCAAGGAAATAAGGATTGTTACAAATGAAAGAGTATTAATGGTAATTCGAACACATCATGCTCAATGACAGCAAAATATCCAGTTATGTTTAATGCAAAACCAGTGATGTTATTCTTCATCCTAAGAATTGATGCACAAAAACTTGTAACCAAACGACATACTTGATGAAATGGAGGAAAGTTGTTTTTTTTTTCCTTGCTCTTGTTTTGTATGTGTTGTTTTGTTTAAAAAGAATAAAAAAATATATTTTTAAAAACAGTTGCAACAGTTCACTTAACAACTGTGGCATGAAAGTTCGTAAAATCCAGCCGTAACTCATGTCTCACTCAGCAATAATAATTTTTTTTGGGGCTCAGTGGTGGGTCTTACCTTGAGGGTCCCTTGAACCTCTGCCCAATGTAGTTTGACAAACCTTACAACTGCGCGGAGTGGAACATCCAGTGATAGACAATTTAGCTGATAAGAAAGTTTACTTCCAGGCCTGGTTATTTAATTATTTGTTTTAAGCAGTCCTGTCTCCTTTCAGCTCCTATTTATAGCGCAGTACCGAAGGAGATTAATGGAACCTCATCTAAGCCTTTCCACAGCAGACTGATGATGCTGGTCCCTTGGTAACAGGGTATCGTTTGCCTGCTATTTTTGTTATACCATATTCTATTGAATGGATAGCTCGACAGCAGGAGCGGGATATCAGCTGAAGCATTTGTCTTTGTCACCAGCTTGTGGAGAAGATCAGAATCGGAACAGAGCTGGAAGGGACCTTGGAGAGTGCCTAGTCCCTTGACCCCCTAGACCCCTCCTCAAGTAGGAGACCCTATGCCAGGGATGGCGAACCTTTTCAGCACCAGGTGCCCAACTCAGAACACGCATGCAGGCTTGGGCACCACAGCTCCAGACACCCGAAGACCAGCTGGCTGGTGCATCTGCATGTAAGAGCTGAGGTGGCGCAGTGGTTAAATGCAGCACTGCAGGCTACTTCAGCTGACTGCAGTTCTGCAGTTCGGCTGTTCAAATCTCACCGGCTCAGGGTTGACTCAGCCTTCCATCCTTCCGAGGTGGGTAAAATGAGCACCCGGATTGTTGTTGGGGGCGATATGCTGACTCTGTAAACCGCTTAGAGAGGGCTGAAAGCCCTATGAAGCGGTATATAAGTCTAACTGCTATTGCTATGTGCCAACCAGCTGGTCTTTGGATTTAACAAATCTGAAAACGGACCCCAAAAAATGACCTGGAAAAAAGGTCCAAAAACATGCTGTGCTCCCTAGCTCCGTTTTTGCTGGCAGTGGCACCGCGGGGCGATCTTTTGCTGTTTCCAGGTCAGCTCCGCATGCCAGATCTAAGCGCCCTGGGCACTGGATCTAGCCTGTGGGCCTTGACACCCCTGTTCTATACCATTCTGGACAAATGGATGTCCAGTGTCTTCCTGAAAACCTCCAGTGACGGAGCAGAATTTGCATCACCAAAGGACAGGGGTTTATGCCACAATGCTGTAGCTCGCATTTCATCATGTGCTCTGCCCACGAACCCCCCCTCCCCATGTTCAGGGGTTCAAATCAGAGGTGGGTTCTGGATCCCATCACAACCGGTATGCTACAACAGGAGTAGGCATCCTTGGTGGGCACTTGCACTGTGGACACATGCGCATGGCCATTGCCCTGTGACACTCAGCTGCTTGACGGAGGTCGCGCAGGTGCCGTACGCTGTGCACGTGTGTGCAATTGGTCTGTTTCCCTCGGAAAGTGGTAAGGAACACCGGTGGGTGGGCCAAATGAGCCACTGTTCCAGTATGGTGGCTGCTGCTGCCAGCTACCACAGGTACGCCCATACCAGGGCATACCACCTGGAACCCACCACTGGTTGAAATGTTGCTTTAATCGTAAGCCAAACTGTATCATTTGTAATTCAGTTTATGCTAAACATTAAACCTCCCTTCCTTTCTAAATTAACGTTTGCTTCCAAATTACATCCTGTGCTTTCTGCGCACAGCTGATGACTGTGACATAAGATGGCCAGAAGAAGATGAGATATTGTAAAACTAATGACTTCAGAGGATTAAACCCTTAGTTGGATTGTTAAGAGAAGCCAAGGCTACAACTTTCTATATCCATCACTGAATTTTCCATCTTATTTTTCTTCTAATTATGGATATAAAACTGGAAGCTATTTTGAGGAGCCAGCATATTTCTCTAGCAATTTCCATCTACAGCAAGGACCTTTGATATATTTACCAAATGCAAAAGGTTTTCCTTTTAACGGAAAAACAAACTGTAAAAATTGCTTCCTTGATTACAAAATTCTAGGTGGGGCTTCAGTTTCATCTTTTTTTTAAAAAAAATACAGTGGTACTTGGTATTCAACGACTTCAAAACACATCCAACTTGATACTCAACACATTTCGATGCGAAAATGTTGCCCTGATACTCGTTGTTTGTTTGGTACCTGACACGCTGCAAAAAGGAGTGGGGACAGTTGCAGAGGAGAGACAGGAAGCTGGTCACATTGGGAAGGGCTGAGAGGAAGGAAAAGTGATGCGTAGCACCCCCGGTCTCATGGTACGTCACGTGGTTTGTTTGGTATTCATCCTTTTTAGTACTTATCGCACCTCCCAGAACCAATTAAGGACGAGTACCCAGGTACCACTGTATTTGAATTATTCTCCCAGAAAATGAAGGGAAGAGGAGAGAATATACTCTTCTTCCTTTTGCAAACAGGAACATGGTTGGGTATATATGAAGTGTCCTGGTAAAATATACTGCTAATCTTAAATAAAGATACACCAAGCAGTGTAACATAAATAACATTTTAAAACCTAAGAAAAGTGCAGACCAGTTTTGGGCTCAGAACCAAGTCCCGATCCCCTGCATTTGGTGCTAATATACTGATTGAAAAGGTATTGATTTCTGGGGCACCAAAAGAAGAGAGAATTTGCAGCTTAGGGTTGAAATGAGGGATACTTGGTGCTCTCTGAGCTTGGTTGTTTTCTTGCAGACATTTCATTATCCAACTAGGTAACATCACCAGTGCTAGAAGGGAGCAGAGCCATGTCACCTGGCACGTGAGCTGTTGCCCCAAGCTCAGCTCCTCCACACACATACACACGCACCTCCTGCCAGCCAGCTGATTTTTGAGTGGAAGTATTGATTGTGCAAGAAAACAACCAAACTCAGAGAGCACCAAGGACCCCACGAATGTCAGTAGGGGCAGCCATGTTTCATTATTTTAAGTGAAGTTGATGGAGAAGGAAAGTTGTGCATTTGTTTCCAAGGTGTGTCCCTCTTTGGGTGTGCACAGAAGGGAAGCTTTTCTGTGGGGCTTCATATACACCCACAACCCAGGACAACCTTTGAAGCTGGTGTGCAAACTTTCTAGAGGACACAGCTGCTTTAATGCATCACAAAAGGAAGCTTTGCTGGTCCTAATGTCAACCTTTGAAGCAGCTGGGCAGACTTTCTAGGGGACAAAGCTGCTTTCATGATTCCCAGAAGGATGCTTTGCTTATGCTAATGAAAACCTTTGAAACAGCTTTGGTGACCCTCTGGAGGACACAGATGCCTTCATGAATCACAGAAGGATGCTTTGCTTATGCTAATGAAAACTTTTGAAACAGCTGGGCAGACTTTCGAGAGGACACAGCTGCTTTCATGACTCACAGAAGGATGCTTTGCTTATGCTGATGAAAAACTTTGAAACAGCTGTGGTGATCATCTAGAGCAGTGTTTTTCAACCACTGTGCCGCGGCACACTAGTGTGCCGTGGTCTAACTGCTATTGCTATTGCTATATAAAAACATGGCAGATAATCTGTTGTGAGCCTTGATTAAAAATCAAACATGGCCAAGGGGTGACTGAGGAAGTGAAGGTTGCAAGGAGCCAATCAAACAAGTCTGATAAAAAGAGAACTATTATGTGACATGTGTGTTTTTTGGAAGCAGTCTTTACAGAGTGATCCCTTTCCAAAGCACCAATATCCCAACAAAGACAAGGGCCACTGCATTGCCAAAAAGCTCCATTTCTAGTTTCTCTCGCTCTTTCTCTCTCCAATGTCACATTGGTAGTCCTGACAATTTTCTTTATGCTTCAAGACCCACTGATTGTCAAGGCCAACAAGTGAGATCTCACCTTCATCTTCCTGGTTTCCCTCCTGCTCTGCTTCCTCTGCTTTTTCTTCGTCATTGATTGACCCAGAAAGCTCACCTGTCTCTACCAACAAACTGCCTTTGCCATTCTCTTTTCTCTTGCAGTTTCCTTTGAGTTTTAAAAAACTGTCATGGTGGTTCTGGCCTTCATGGCTACCATGCCAGGGAATGGGACAAGGAAACTCTTAGGGAAATCACTGACCAACTCCATTGTCTTAGCCTGTCGCCTGGTCCAAGCAGTTTCTTGTGGCAACTTCTCCCCCATTTCCCAAAGTGGAGTTCCACTCCTTGGTTGGACAGACAATCTTGGAATGTAAGGAAGGTTCAATTTTAATGTTTTATGCTGTCCTTGATTATCTTGGTTTCCTGGCTCTTATGAGTTTCACAGTTGCCTTTCTGGTCAGGAAATTGCCTGACAGCTTCAATGAAGCCAAGGTCATTATTTTTAGTACGCTGGTCTTTTGCAGTGTTTGGATCACCTTCCTCCCCACATACCTGAGCACCAAAGGGAAGTCCACAGTGGCCATGGAGATCTTCTCCCTCTTGGCCTCTGGGGCTGGTCTCCCGACTTGCATCTTTTTTCCAAAATGCTTCATTATCCTACTGAGGCTCCATCTAAATTGTAAAGAGAGTTCTTTAGAATGGAATAAAGTTTCTTTTAAAAAAACATGAAATGAAGGAGGATCTTGTCCAGTTCATTATTGTTCATTAGATGTCATGTCTAGTCATAATATATCTCTGGGATTAGCAAAGAACATTAAAAGTGTATCCACTATTGTGTCATCTCAGCACCTGGAGCTCCCATTGTCATCTAGGAGACCTTTCTGCACCAAGAATCAGGCATAATTCAATCCAGGCTGCCATGTCACACTCAAAGTTCATTTATGTGTTCCCACCAAAGTCACCCAAGGTATCACATTTATTAGGTTGGCAGTGTATGGCAAAAGGCACCTGTCACATCACTCAGTCCTGCAAACATGTAGTCCTTTCAAGGTGGTAATGGGCATCTTGAATTGCACCTGGAAGGAACCTGGCAGCCAGTGAAGCTCATGCAATAGAGGTGTAACATGGATGAATCTAATAATGCACAGCACTCTACACTTTAAACAATCAATGCATTTGGACAAGTGTAGTTTCCAATTAGTCTTCAAGGGCAGCCCAATGTGGAGAACATGATAGTACTCCCAATGGGAAGTGATTAAGACATTGACTTTAAGCAGAGCTACAAGTCCAGGATATGACATCATTGGCATGCTGATCATACTGCATTCTTTGCAGCTGGAGCTGGAGTGGTACAGGAAAAGGCCCTTCCCTGCTGTGGCTTTTGCCCTTGGATGATGTGACCCCCTGAGGAGAGGTTGGCTCTGGCAGAGTCAGGTCTTTACACTCTGCAGAAGGTCAGAAGACTCCCTCCCTTCAGTCCTTCTGCAGACGTTAAAGACCTGACTCTGCCAGATGAGATGGGGAGGAATGAGTGGAGGAACATCACACTGAAGGAATTTGATGAATTAAAAGGCAATCCCAACTCCTCACCCCCATGGTTGCTCCAACCATGTTCCAACACTGGATGTTTTTAAGAAGAGGTTGGGTAAGCATTTGTCTGAAATAGTATAGAGTTTCCTGCCTAAAAAGGGGGTTGGACTAGAAGACCTCCAAGGTCCCTTCCAATTCTGTTATTCTATTCTATTCTATTCTATTCTATTCTATTCTACTCTACTCTACTCTACTCTACTCTACTCTACTCTACTCAACTCAATCTAATTACCTGAAATTGTAAAGGGCCTCCTGTTTTAGCAAGTGTTGGACTAGAAGATCTCCAAGGTCTCCTTTCCAGTTCTATTCTGATTGATTGATTGATTGATTGATTGATTCACTCAGTGATGATTGGGGAGGAGAGATCCTACTCTTAAGGTTTAAGGTTTATTTAGTTTGTATGCCACCCTATTCCCGAGAGACTCAGGGTGGCTAACAATCTGAAGGGGAAGGGGGGTACAAAATAAAATAAAAAGACAAACAATTTAAAAATACAGCAACAGTCGTAACCTCAGATGGGGCTGGAAGATTCAACAGCCCCAGGCCTGCCGGAACAGCCAGGTCTTAGTTGCTTTGCAGAAAGCCTGAAGGGAGGTGAGGGTCTGGATCTCAATGGGGAGATCGTTCCAGAGGGCCGGAGCAGCCACAGAGAAGGCCCTCCCCTGGGGAGTTGCCAGCCGACATTGGTTGGCAGATGGGATTCAGAGGAGGCCTGGTCTGTGGGATCGAATAGGTCTTTGGGAGGTAATTGGGAGGAGGTGGTCTCTCAAGTACCCAGGTCCGATACCATGTAGGGCCGATACCATATACTCTTGGCCTTTTTCATGTGAGGTGCCACAGGGGTCAGTGCTGTCCCCTCTTCTAATGAGACTGGGTAAGCTCATCTATCGCCATGTGGTGAGGAATCTTCAATATGCTGATGATACCCAAATGTTCATCTTTGCTTCCTTTGAATTAAAGAGTGCTATGTAGGTCCTGTCCTGCTTTTTGGAGGCTATGAGAATCTGTATGGGAAAAGATCAGGCTTCAATTGAATCCCGGAGAAATTGAGTACTTCTGGGTCTTGGGACCATCTAGTTCAAGGACTATGTCATCTTTTGTGCCCTATGGGGTTCTACTGCACCAAACAGACCTTGTGCAAAATCTAGGGGTTCTCCTGGAGTCATGCCTCCTCCTTCAGGATGAAGTAGCAGTTGTGGCTAGGAGAGCCTTTTTACAACGTTGTTTAGGTGCAGTTTGCCCCCATTCCAAATCAGATAATTATCACTCAATGAAAGGTAATCCTTGTTGGTTGAAACTGCAAAGAATGGGAACTGAAGAACGGTGTAGAGCAGAATGGTGGACCCAAGAGAAGCTCTTGATCCTGTCCTCAGGAAATCTTCCATCAGTCAGAATGATTGGTTTTGAAATACATATTTAAAATATAAATGATCTACTAAAGTGACAGGGAGATTGGGCAGAAGTCATAAAGAAAAGAATAAAACGTGTAATTATTAAAAACTAATTAAGTATTCCATAGAAACACATTGGCCAGTTAGGAAAGCTCCACTAGGATAAAAACAAGGGTGAGTAGCTCCAGGAAGTCCCTGGGAGTTTCTTAATCTGGAAAGAGTTTGGTAGTGGTAGCAGAAACATTCAATTCCAAAGAGATCTTGGAGATTTAAAAGAGATTTAAAAAAAGATTGTTCCATGTACTATAAGGGGATTGGATTAGGCAACCCTACAAGTTCTCCTCCAATTGTACAGCTGCATCTCCAATCACAGTTGCCCAATTTACAGACTGAGAGACACAAACAAGTTTCCTACTTGTTAAAATGTCATGGACTCAAGAGTAATGGGGATAATGTGGACATTCCTTTCTCCTGGGATTCATCAGACACTAGCAATTCTTACTTCATCTCAGTAGAGTTCCAGAGATTAACCTCCCACTCCAACAAGAATAAAGGCGTTTGTGTCCAGTCAAAACATGTTTAGTTAGTATGCTCTGAATAACATGGCTGGGTCCCTTTAGAACTGGAGTGAGACAAATGCTTATCTTGAAGACTTAAAACCCTACTTGAGGCCTCTGAAGTCATGAGAACATCACATTCCGTACATCATCTTCCATTGACTTGCTCTAGGAAGAAGGTCTCTTTCTGGGGACCATGAGTTGGATTTTAATGTTGCTATGGACCTTGCCTACAGACATCCAGATGGGCCTGAGGCCAAACTGCTTCTGGAAGAAACCTTTCCAAGAACAAAAGGACTATTACAGACCTGGAGATCTTATTATCGGTGGAAACCTGCCTCTCTCCATTACTTTAGTCCCACAGCTTCCTTTACAGGAGCCTCCTGGTAATTGGGATGCCTATTCTCTGTAAGTGTTTCTTTGATTGTCTTTTTTCTCTGGGCAACGTGGAAAGGGCAGTCTTGAAGATGGGGCAGATTTAAATCCCAACCAGCCTATGTTGATGGCTCCACATTTGTTCCTATTTAGAACAAATTGATTCTCTTTGATCAATCAATCTCTCTCTAATCCTCTTCTGAAGCCTTTTGACGTTTCAGTGGCGAAGAATAGCTTGTCACACAAGGGAGTCAATTTTTCTCCATCTTCCTGAAAGTAAGGTGCACATTGCAAAGCAACCAGTTTTGACTGAACTTGGGAGAACTAATGCTAGGTTTTGGATCAAATTCATCTTCCCATCTCATTATTCTGATGATTTGTAATGCTACCCTTCATGCTTGCATTATAGTTCACGTAGAGATGGTTAGTTTTTTACCCCACCAAGTCTGGCTTCCCGCCAGTCTCTGGTTAATCCTGGACACTTCTAGGTCAGGGGAGGGACCTTCTTTGGGAATCCCAACAGAAAGAGTTCCAGATTCTGAGACACTTTCTAACTGGGGGCCATCCAGATATATCAGCTTAATCATTGCAAAACTCAAGATATTCAATTGAATTTAGTTTAATCTAATTTATTGGATTTATAAAGCCACCTAATTCAAAGAGACCATGAAAACATGATAGGGTGCCAGATTGGGAAAACGTGCTTGAGAAGGTCAGCTTTTAAGATCTCCATGATGAAATATAATAAATGTGTACTTTTATCAAGTTGATCAGCCACATTTCCTTAACTGGACTGAGAAGTTCATTTTTGGAAAAGTCAATACTGATTTGAACTGAGCTCATGCTGCAAATTATAACTTGTGCATGAGCTCACTTGAAGGTGCTGCGGAGAGAAAGAGAGGAGGCTTTGTCATAATACTGTTGACAATATTAACAGAATCAACTGATTGACAGCAACCCCGTTTTCTGAGAGCAGTAAAATCAATGAACTAATTTGTATTGGTCTGTTTTATCATTAACTCCTAGAATCTTGATAATGATTTTTTTAACAAAATCTCCCTCCTACTCTTGTCTAATTTTTGTCCTCCAACACTTGCAACAAAGACCTGTTCCCAAGAACTACCAACACTTTCTGGCCTTGGCATTTGCCATTCAGGAGGTCAACAAAGACCCAGGGCTTCTCCCCAACATCACCCTGGGCTTCCGCATCTACCAAGAGAACCAGTATGCAAGCATGGCCCAAGATGTCAGCCTGTCTCTGCTCTCCAGCCAGGGAAAATTGTCACTTAACTATAAGTGTGACACACAGAGCAACCTTCTCTCTGTCCTTGGAGGACTCAACTCCAGAATCTCATACCAGATGGCAATCATGTTTGGCAATTTCAAGATTTCTCAGGTACTTGGACACATAACATGATGAAAGGGTGAATGCTGTACGCTCTGCCTTGTGTGGTCACTGCCAGCAACTTCCAGAGTCAATTCTGTGACCAGAATAAAACATCCCATGAAGGGTCTAGAATTGGATACCCTGCTAGTCTAGATAGTTTGAGGTTAGTAATAAAAAATAAGATACCATTTTCCTGGTTTAACTTCTTCCTTTTCCTCCATCTCCACCCTCCTTTTAGCTAGGTTATCACTTCTCTGACCCTGTTTTGAGGGATAAGACTCAGTTCCCCACCTTCTACCAAATCGATCCCCAGTATCACCTACAGAATGCAGCCATTGTCTGGCTCCTTCTGTATTTTCAGTGGAACTGGATTGGGATTATAGTTCAGAAGTCGGAGAGCAGTGACAATATCATCAGGATTTTTGACGCCACCCTGTCCCAGAATGACATCTGCATACAATTTGTGAAACAGATCTTTACCCAAATCTCGTTGTTCAATGAATTGCACAATGATCAAGTAGAAGTGCTTTGGACCATTTTGAACAATGATGCTCAAATTGTGATTGTCTCAGGAGATTCAAATACCCTGCAAAACCTTATAGCGGCCCTTTATATTTATGAAGAAGAGAACCAGGCTTCTCCTGGAAAGGTCTGGATTCTGACCACCCAATGGGAATTTTCAGCTATTGGCTATCACTACGAGTGGGTGAAATTAAAATCCGTTCATGGCGCTTTGTCTTTCACGGTTCACACAAAGCCGGTGCCAGGATTCAAAGATTATCTCTGGGCTCTGAATCCACATGAACCCCATGGAGACGTCTTTCTGCCCGAATGGTGGGAAATTGTATTTGACTGTGAGGTTTTGAAGGCAGGTGTGGCCTCACCTGATTGCCGGAGGGTTTGCCCAGGGGAGGAGAAGCTGGACATTCTCCCAGCCTCCGTCTTTGATGCAAAGATGACCGGTTTCAGCTACAGCATCTACAATGCTGCCTATTCTGTGGCACATGCATTACATGCAGTATATACATTGCAATCACAACGGGCATCGAAGAGGGGCAGAAAGAAGCCATTCCTGCTTTCTGTGAAGCCTTGGCAGGTAACCCTTGAAATCTTCCCTTCTCACCAAGGAATCCTCCCTTCTCTTGGTTACCTTCACATTGCACTGTTTTAGAGTTTATAAACTTTCCTTGCAATGTCCACTATCTTGTCTATCTGTACTTTTCCCCTCTTTTATTTAAATTTTCCAAAATTTCAATTGAAGATTCCTCAGGGAAACAATGAAGTAAGCGAGAATGAGAAATAAGAGACATAGTAAGAAAACAAAATAATTTCATTTTAATGTAGGAAAAAATATAGTATCTCATAGGTCCCCATTTCTACCACTCTAGGTTGTCATTTTAGACTGGACTGGACAAGGAGAAGAGAGGAGAGGAGAGAAGAGAAAATAGGGAAGAAGAATAGAATAGAATAGAATTAGAGTTGGGAGGACCTTGGCGGTCTTTTCGTCTAATCCCCTGCTCAGGCAGGAAACGCTATACAATTTCAGACAAAATCCAATCTTTTTTTAAAACTTCCAGTGTTGGAACATTCACAACTTCTCAATGCAAGCTGTTCCACTGATTAATTGTTCTACCTGTCAGGAAATTTCTCTTTGGTTCTAGGTTCCTTCTCTCTTTGATTTGTTTCCAATTGTTCTTTCTTGTTCTGTTTTGCAGTGCTTTGAAGAATAGGTTCACATCCACTTCTTTGCCCCTCAAATATTGGAACATACTATTATGTCTTCCCTCCATGTAGCTCTAATTCTTTTGAGGACTAGATGTTGGGTGTGGTTGGTCAGCAGTTGTGAATCCATATTTTGGTGGTTTTGTCTATGTCACATTTTTCTATCTAACCAAGATTGCAGCAACATGCAACATTGATGGATTGATCGATAGTCTTCCAAGTACCATCCCCCCCCCTTCGCAGTAGCGTGTAGGTTCAATCTTTGAAGCTGAAGATCTAGGGCAGTAGTGTCAAATTTGCTTTTATTGAGACCTGCATCAGGGTTGTGTTTGACCTTAGAGGTGGGCAGGGGGGCATCACCAGGGTAGGAATGTCCAGCTCGACATCACTCTTCAGCCTATCACTGTTGAGGGTGCCTGTGGTGGCCTGGTTGCTCTGCAGGTGAATATGGGCTCCCAAGCTCCTTTTTAGGCTGTGATGGCCTCCTGCAACCCTCTCTGAAAACAGAGCTCAGGAGGGCCACCCACAACTCTCTCAAGCTCGGTTTTCAGTGGCAGAGGCATCTCAGGCTGGTCCTTTGTTGTTTCCAGGGTAGCCCCACAGGCCAGATGTAAGCACCCCGCAGGCCAGATGTAAGCACCCCCGGGGCCAAATCTGGCCCCCAGGCCTTGAGTTTGACATCCCTGATCTAGTCGCTCTAGAAATTGAACTTTGCCTCAACTTACAGCTCAGTTGAGATTCTGGTGTAACAACATATCATATTGTACAAACTAAATTTAGTCTCATCTCAGCACAGGCATATTTCTCTCCCTCCACACTTTCATTTGTGGGGAAATAATTTTCTTCTTTTCCTAAAGGTGGAATATATTTGCCCTTTTACTCATCAAAGGTTGCTTCCTCCATCAACTAACACCACACTTGCTACTCTAGTTCTGCAGCAAGGTATAATAAACTAAAAGGAATAAACAGATTGCCTTTAAAATGTCTGTTGGGAAAATGCTGGCTAGCCCCATCTCTGTTTCATTTCCCCTATTCAGAATAATATTCCTTCCATCTATTGCAATTTTTCTAAGAGTGGTATGGTGGCCTAGAGGTTAAGATCTCACAATCAGGAGGCTGTGAGTTCAATCCTAGGTAGAGGCAGATATTTCTCTCTCTGGGCATGATGAGAATATCTGTTGAACAGAACTCTGCATTGGTGACAGGAAGGGCATCCAGCCAGTAAATCCTCAGCTCCATTCGGTTTCCCAGACTCCATCCTGCAAGGAATTATGGGATTTAAAAAGAAGATGATATTGCAGTTTTCAAAGAAATATCTTTATATCTATCAATTCTCTCTGTTCTAGAGACTTGTTGTTTCTTTGCTTGTTTTACAATTTCAGATCAACATTTTCTTGAAAAGCATGCTTTTTAACAACACCGCTGGGGATGAAGTCTCCTTCTCAGAAACTGGAATGAAATATGCAGGATTTGATATCTTGAACTGGGTTGTCTTTGCAAATATGACAATCCTTTGACAGAAAGTTGGATGGGTTGATATGGAGGCTCCTTCAGCTGCAGATTTCAGCATCAATCCTGGTGCAATTGTTTGGGCTAACCAGGTGGGGACCAGATGCTCCTTCCAGGGTTAAGAAAAACTGAGAGAAGGGGAAGAGGCTGTTGAGATGGAAACTGTGATCAGAATGGAGCAACAGGGACCACTTCTATACAGATCCTGTAGCCAAGATGAATGTTCTTCACCTCTCAATCCTAAAATCTCTCCTTTCAGACAAAGCCTTTCTCCCAATGTGTGAAGCACTGCCTTCCAGGACAGGTCCGGAAAGTGGCAGAGGGGAGGCCCATTTGCTGCTATGAATGTAATTCTTGCCCGGAAGGAACCATTTCTAATCAAACAGGCAAGTTTCTCAAGAAGTCCCTCAAAGCAGAATGAGGAGGTCTGGCATGGCTGGATGGAGAGGGTTGAAGGAGAACTTGAGGGAGCAAATCAGTTGAGCAAAATCAAGACGATATGTAAAGAGTGGCCCATTGAACTCAGCCTTCTTTAAGGGTCTTCTGTTTGAGCAGGGATTGGACTAGAAGACCTCCGAGGTCCTTTCTAACTCTCTCATTCTGTATGCTGTTATAGCAGCAGCTTTTCAGAATTGTGAGGATGGATTTTCCATGTCTTTTAGGAGAATGGCCAGCCTTAGCCCTAAATGAAGGACTGAGTGAGTGAGTGAATGAATGAATGAATGACTCTACAAATCATAAGAATTGCATTGCTCTTCTACATTTTCTGCCTTACAAGCTTTCTTTGCTAAGAAAAAAAACAATTATGAGCATCTTGCATAAGGAGAAGAGATGGGAAAGTCTTAAAGAGCTTTTGATAGTTTAAAGGTTTGCACAGTAGTGTTTGGAAAGTGTTCATAATGACATTGACCAAGCTTAATCAAACTACTTAATCAAACCTAATCAAACATTATCAACCTTAATCAACCTATTTATAGGTCTCAGCAGAACTTTTAGTTTATGGATCTGATCTATCCTGAACATCTTTTCCACCTCTCAGCTATATATACAGGGTCATTTCATTGCACAATTTATAGTTTCCCAAAAGAATTCCCATTCATTTAACCTTGGGGAATTCAGCTACTTATCTTTTCCTGAAGAGGTGTGGTATGGGGGTTCAAGCTTTATTTTTTTTGGGTGGGGTGGGGGTTGCTTGTTCTTTCAGCATTATCAATCTGCCAGGAAATTGATATAACTTTTGGAGAAAATTGAAGCTCCCACTATCTATGTCCATTAAACTTCCCTGACAAAAAAGTCTGAATGACCAGGATTGAATTACATAGCAGAGAAGGTGAACCAAATAATACATATATCAACAAATTAGCAGGACTGCTGGCTGATGGGGCTATCGTCCTTTTGGAGGTTCTAGAATATATATATTTTTTTTGGGGGGGGGGGAACACTTGGCAATCTGTTTTGCAGTAAAAGTCTTAATAATCATGGTAGTGCTTAAAGACTGGAGAATATTTTTTATCCTCCACCAAATTGACAATCCAGCTGGGGCTGAATATATCCTTGTCTCTGCCCAACCTAAGCCCAGGGTCATCCTGAACGAAGTATAACTTCCCTTTTATAATGCGGTATAATTGGCACAGTGGGTCATTCTATCATTATCTTTGTGCATTGGCCATGGAGAGGGGGAAATCATGTTAGGTGCTACTGAACTGTTCAGACAAAGACTTTTCATTTCAGATGCAGCCCACTGTGACCCTTGTCCAGAAGACCAATATCCCAACAAGGGCAAGGACCAATGCATTGCCAAGAAGATCCACTTCCTCTCCTATCAAGACAATTTGGGATATGCTTTAGTTTCTCTCACTCTTTTTCTCTTTGTGACCACATCTACAGTCCTTGTGGTTTTCCTTAAACATCGTGAAACCCCAATTGTCAAGGCCAACAACCGAGATCTCACCTACATCCTCCTTGTCTCCCTCCGGCTCTGCTTCCTCTCCTCCTTCCTTTTCATTGGTCGACTTGGGAAGCTCACCTGCCTCTTCCGACAAACTGCCTTTGCCATTCTCTTTTCCCTTGCTGTTTCCTCTGTGTTGGCAAAAACTGTCATGGTGGTTCTGGCCTTCATGGCCACCAAGCCAGGAAATAGGGCAAGGAAATTCTTAGGAAAATCACTGACCAACTCCGTTGTCTTAGCCTGTCCCCTGGTCCAAGCACTTATTTGCACCATCTGGCTGGCAGTCTCCCCTCCATTTCTCAACTTGGACTTCCACTCCTTGGTAGGAAAGACTATCTTGGAATGTAATGAAGGTTCAGCTTCAATGTTTTATACTGTCCTCGCCTACCTGGGTTTCTTGGCCATTGTCAGTTTCACGGTGGCCTTTCTGGCTAGGAAATTGCCTGACAGCTTTAACGAAGCCAAGTTCATTACTTTTAGCATGCTGGTATTTTGCAGTGTTTGGATTACCTTCCTCCCTACCTATCTGAGCACCAAAGGGAAGTTCATGGTAGCCGTGGAGATCTTCTCCATCTTGGCCTCTGGGGCTGGTCTCTTGGCTTGTATCTTTCTCCCAAAATGTTATATTATCCTACTGAGACCCCATCTTAATTGTAGAGAAAATATAATGGGACACAAAAATCTCTGATTTATGCAGAAATTTGAAAGTTTTAATTTGACTTTTGGGCATTTTTGTATTTCATCTGATTTCTTTAAAAAATGTGACATGAGAAAGTGGCTAATTCTTTAAATAAGAAATGAAGTGATGTAAATGATCATAAACAATTTATTAATACCTACATTTTTATTTTTTGTTATTGTCAGTTCACCCCAATGAGGCCCCATGAACAACTTGGGAATATGGTTTGATGTCAAAGGTCTGGATATAAGTTACTCTCTCTATACTTAATAGAGAATACACTTTATTAATAGGCATGATCCTATAAAATACATATTAATAGATTGTCAGAATATTCATGAACTGGAATAGGACATAGCAACAGGTCAGCCATTGGTGACTGACTGGAATAGGGCATAGCAAGAATGTCAGCCAGTGAATAGGCATAGCAACTGAGTCAACCAATGAGGGTTATTTGGAAACAGAAACTTAAGTAAGAAGTCTGAGCCTGGCTTAGCTGTATTAAGTCTGATCTCTGAAATGAAACTAGTCTGGACTTGTCTTCTCCTCTGAACTGAAACTCATCTCTGCTGTTGGTATTGTATATATTACTTCATGTGTTATTATGTATGTATAGAAGTTAATGAATCCTGCTGAATCAGTTATCTCTCTGTGTTTCTGGATTTGATTTTTGCAACAAACTCTGACATGACATGGATATTTTCTTGATCCTGCTAGTACTATTTTTTTACCCTTTTCAAATATTGTGAAGAAGGAATAAAGAAAGGAAGGATGGGGTGAGGAGAATAAGTGGAATATGCTCTGACTTGTTTATTACTAAGTAGAAAGTGTCACGTTCTGAGCATGCTCAATAAAAGTTGTTTTAAGCGGGAGTTACCCGACAGCTGATTGGCTGGTTGTTTGACAGCTCCAGGTATAAAAAGGGAGCTGTCCAACGAGCAGCTGTTGTTCCTGTCTGAAGCCAGTTCCTTTACTGTTAGCGTGTACTGTTAGGGAATAAATTTGTTAGCCTCTTTATTCCCGTCTCCGCCTCAGTTATTCGGCTCGACCCAAGGTCCTGGTACACAATACTGGCGACAAGGATGGGATTGCCGAACTGCTGAACTGGTGACGAGGATGGGATTGCCGACCAGCGAGCTAGCTGGTCACTGCTGCTGAAGTCACTAGCTGAGTCACTAGGAACCGCGATTCTCTGCCGCGACGAGACATTGCTGACAGCATGACAGGAATGGCCATGTTAACTTTTGCGCCATTCAACCATGGCTCCGAAACATGGGAGTCCTACACGGCCCGTTTTGAATGCTTTCTGGTTGCCCACGACCTCACAGAGCTGACCAATGAACGAAAATACGCATTATTCCTGTCCGTCTCCAGAACAGATGTGTTCCATACTGCCAGGGCTCTCACAGCCCCTGACCCTATTAAGGCTGTCCCATGGCCTGTGCTAATGGCTAAACTGAAGAGCCATTACACCCCTTCGCCTTTGAAAATTGCCCGCAGGCATGCCTTCCATCAGCAGAACCAAACTGAGGGGGAATCCGTCAGCTCCTACCTTGCTGTCTTGCGGTCTGCTGCCCTCCATTGTGAATTTAGGGACCTCGACGAGGCCCTTCTCGACCGCCTTGTGTATGGCTTCGCGATCTCAAACTCCAGAGATGACTATTGGCCAAGACAGACCTGTCCTTCCAGTCTGCTTTTTTTTTTAGGTTCAAAAGTTTTATTTCTTTTAAAACAAACATTTCATCATTCCTCAATCAGTAAGACATCGGAGTACAATTCTTTGTGTATCAAAATAGTTACCACCAAATTCTTGTCTAGCCTAATGTATACCCCTCCCTCCATCCACCCTCCCCCTTAACCCCCCTCCTCCTTCCCCCCCAACTTCCCAGAACCCGTACACGGTATGGATTTTTAACAAACACAGTCTAAAATCTATTGAGAAAAAAGAAATAAAGAAATTAATGACATCTCTACATGGATCTTAGCTTCTTCTTGCTGAGCTAACTTTAAACAATTTAAATCATTTCTGATCTTAAGCTTAGGCTAACTGCAATAGCAATAGCAATAGCAATAGCAGTAGACTTATATACCGCTTCATAGGCCTTTCAGGCCTCTCTAAGCGGTTTACAGAGAGTCAGCATATTGCCCCCAACAATCTGGGTCCTCATTTTACCCACCTCGGAAGGATGGAAGGCTGAGTCAACCCTGAGCCGGTGGGATTTGAACCGCTGACCTGCTGATCTAGCAGTAGCCTGCAGTGCTGCATTTAACCACTGCGCCACCTTGGCTCTTAAACTGGAATTTCTTGGTCCCGTATTTATTTTGTATATAGTCAATCCATTTTTTCCAGTCTCGTTTATATCTCTCATTTGAGTGATCTTTAAGATATGCTGATATTTTAGCCATCTCAGCTAAGTTTGTAACTTTCAATGTCCCTTCTTGAGTTGTAGGCAAGTCTTCCTTCTTCCAGTATTGTGCCACCAACAGTCTTGCTGCCGTTATTAGGTGCAGAATCAAGTTAGTCTCTACCACTGTAAAGTCAGTACATATACCTAGTAAGAATAACTGAGGAGTAAACTTTATCCTTCTTTTAAAGATATTTTGCATAATCCACCATATTTTTATCCAGAATGCCTTAACCTTTTCGCAGGTCCACCATATATGATAATATGTAGCATCGAGAGAACCACACCTCCAACATTTAGGCTGTACATTCGAATACATAGAAGCCAGCTTTTTAGGATCTAAATGCCATCTATAGAACATCTTATAAAAATTTTCTTTCAGGTTTTGAGCTTGTGTGAATTTCACATTTCTTACCCATATTCTTTTCCATGTATCCAACATTATTGGTTCTTCAATATTTTGAGCCCACTTTATCATACAATCTTTAACTAATTCTGTTTCTGAATCCATCTGTATTAATACATTATATATCCTCTTTATATGCATTAAGCTTTGTTTCCAGTCTGCTTTTGATGAGGTTCACGCCTCTGAGATGGCCGCTGCATCTCTGGCCACCATCACGAAGAGCCAGCCTGCCTCCATTGCGCAACCCTCTAGCACCTTCAACACGGCTGCCGGGCCTCATGAGACAGAGAGTGAAGACTCAGACTTCGATGGGGAGGAGGACATTAACCGCCTTCATGAGGCGAACAGAAAGAACTCTCAAGGTGAAAGGGCAACCCTAGATCTGCATGTAGTGGGTGCGGAGGCAACCACGAAAGAGCTGAATGCAGATTTAGGCAAGCCCTCTGCCAACGATGCGGCAGGAAGGGCCACATCGCCAGGGTGTGCCAAACCACACAGCCTATGTTCTCCTCAGACTTCCCGAGTGACAGATCGAGACAGTTCCAGGGCAGAAAAGACAGCCCCAAGAAACCCAGGGTGGATTGCCATGCCATCCTCCGGCACGCTGTGCACAGTGACCAGGCCAACTGGCAGCCGTGCCATAGCCTACAAAAGAAGATCCAGCTCACTGCCACCATTGAGGGAAGCCCGTGTCTGATGGAATTAGATACCGGCTCTGTGTCCTCTATTGTCTCCTGGAGCACCATCAAACGCCTCATTCCACATCTTTCCAAGTGCCAATTATAGAGTTGCAACTTAACTCTAAAAGACTATCAGGGCAATCTGATCCCAGTAATTGGCGCCAGAAAAGTTAGAGTGCAATTCAAGGGGTTTGACAGCCGGTTACCCCTCATCATAGTCGAAGGAAAGCTGCCCAGCCTTCTCGGCCTTAACTGGTTCCAGTCCCTTGGGTTGCAAATCAGCGTCATCCATCACCTCGGTGCCTCTGACCTAGATTGCCTCATCAACTAATTCCCTGCCATGTTCGATGGCAAGCTGGGCCAATACACCGGCACCGCTGTGTCCTTCAACCTCGACTCCTCTGTGCCACCTGTAAGGATGAAGCCGCACAGGGTGCCTATCGCCCTCAAGCCGAAAGTGGACGCTGAGCTTGACAAGCTTGTGGCTCAAGGGGTCCTTGAGCCTGTGGACCATGCGCGGTGGGAAACCTCCATTGTGCTACCAATCAAGCCAGATGGCAGCATCCAACTTTGCGTCGACTACCACTGTTCCATCATTCACGCTCTACCTTCCAACACATACTTGGTGCCGGTCATCCAACACCTCCTCTACACTTTGGGCGAAAGGTCCATCTTCGTAAAGCTGGACCTCGCCCAAGCCTACCAGCAGCTGGTAGTCAACGATGCTGCAGCTGAAGCGCAAACCATCCTCATACACCAGGGTGCCTTCCGGTGCCACTGGCTGCAATTTGGGGTCAGTATCACCCCAGGACTCTTTCAAAGTTTAATGGAGCGGCTGCTCCAAGGACTTTGAGGCGTCGTCCCGTACTTTGATGACATCCTCATCTCTGCGGCCACCCATGAGGAACTCATGGAACGACTATGAGCGGTGCTGCATAAGTTCCAGCAAGTCCGGCTTAAAGTGAAGCGGGACAAATGTCAAATTGCCATCCCCCAGGTGGAGTTCCTGCCGCCTTCCAGGCTGTCAAGCATCTCCTGGTCTCCAACGATGTGCTTGCCCAGTATAGCGAGCAGTCTTCCCAGGCGGCGACAGAGGGCCTTGTGTCTCCAGCTGCATTAGGCGGCGCCCAGCCTATTTACAGGACTACACTTGCGCAAGCGTAGGGGAAAGGAGTGTCACGTTCTGAGCATGCTCAATAAAAGTTATTTAAGCGGAAGGGGAAGAGCAGGGTCTGTGCATATACTTCTACACATTTCAGTTTTAGAATAAAATAACAGAGCTGGAAGGGACCTTGGAGGTCTTTTAGTCCAACCCCCTGCTTAGGCAGGAAATCCTACTTCAGACAAATGGTTATCCAACATCTTCTTAAAAACTTCCAGTGTTGGAGCATTCACAACTTCTGGAGGCCAGTCATTCCACTGATTCAGTGTTTTATCTGTCAGGAAATTTCTCCTTAGTTTTAAGTTCCTTCTTTCCTAGATTAGTTTCCTCCCATTGCTTTTTGTTCTACCCTCAGGTGCTTTGAGAATAGCTTGACTCCTTCTTCTTTGTGGCAGCCCCTGAGATATCGGAACACTGCTCTCATCTCTCCCCTTCTCCTTTTTATTAAACTAGACATACCCAGTTCCTGCAACTGCTCATTGTATGTTTTAGCCTCCAGTCCCCTAATAGTCTTTGTTGCTCTTCTCTGCACTCTTTCTAGAGTCTCCATTCTCTCCCCACTTTCCATTTCCTTCCTTCTTATCACCCTTCCTTCCTGTTTCTTCATTCCTTCCCTTTTCCTTTCCTTTCCCCTTCCTTCCTTCCTTCCTTCCTTCCTTCCTTCCTTCCTTCCTTCCTTCCTTCCTTCCTGTTTCTCTATTCCCTAACTCCCTTCCCATTTCCTTCCTTCCTTCCTTCTTCCCTCTCTCCCTCCCTTCCTTCCCTCTCCCCTTCCCTCCCTCCTTTCTGTGTCTTATTCAGAACATGCTTTTTTATATTTAATTTTTTATTTCCATTTTCATAACACACACTCACATGTATACTATACATAGCCCATATCATATAGTATTAAATAATAATTACATCAGTTCCTCTTGTCAATAATCCCCCCCAAAATAGAAACCCATTATAGCTCTTCTGCTCTCCATACACCTCTTTCTTCTACCACCCTCCAACTTTCTATCTTCCCTCCATCATCCCTTTCTACTCTACTTCCCCTCCCTTTCTACTGCTCCTCTCTCTACAATTCACTCCTCCTTATCCTTCTCAACTTCCCCCCTTACCCTCTCTCCTATCCTTCTCTTCCCATTTTTCTTCTTTCCCACTCCTCCTCTCCTTGGTGTATTTCCACTACATGTCAATATGCTTAGCCTATCCTATTTTTAAAGAAAAAGTATTCAGAACATGCTTGATGAACCCAACCAATTTTTTTTTAAAGACTCTTTGGATTAAAATAAATTATTTTATAATAATTTATTGTATTTATTATTTATACCTAGCTGTACCCAGCCAGGCATTGTTGTGGCCCAGTCTGGGCATAGTGGGGTGGCAGGTGGGTGCTGCCGTTAGTCAGGACTCGGGGCTGCTGGGCCGAGTGAGGCTTCTTGGGGGAGATGGCACCAGGGCTGTCGGCCTCATGGAAGTTTTTGAGCATCTCCTTGGAGGAGCTGCACTTGGGCTCCCACAAGTCGGTGGCCCAGGAAAGTGAGACGTCCAGGATCTTGGGGGAGGGGAAGACCTCGGTGTGCTGCCTCATGGGGCACCCAGGTGCCACACCAATCCCGCTGCACCTCAGACTGATGCCACCGCCACCGCCCCATCAGAGCCGGCTTGGCAAGGTCGTAGCTGGCTCACTGTGAGAGGGGGTGGAGAGCGCCCATGGCCAGCTAGGCTGAGGAGATGCTCCGCCTCTGCCCCCTCTGGAGCTCCTCTGGGCCAGGGGTAGGCCGGCTTAAGGCCAGGGGTAGACAGCCGAGGGATGGCGCAGGTGGCGCCCTGCCACAGACAGCAAAAGCCCAGTGGGAGGGAAGTTTTTGAGCAAACAACCAGAGAGGGGAGGGGGAGGCTGAAGAGCTTCAGCTCCCCTTGGCAGAATTGGCCCAAGCTCATCAGAGGAGGGGCAGAAAGGGGAAAGGATGCGGACATAGTCCAGTCACACATATAAAGAGACTGTTGGAACAAAGCTGGAGAGAAGCCGAACTGTTCCAAATATACTATACTTACTAAATGAATGCTATGGTAAATGACACAGCTCAATTCCAATGCAATGTCACACGAAATAATTAAATCAAAATGAAAATAAATCAAAATCTACAAAAATTCAATATAACAATGCAATTGGAAACATTGAAATGGAATCATGAAATATTTAGTATAGCCTGTGTTGCTTTTACGTCCACCAGATAGCACTGGAAACATTGAAATGGAAACATGAAATATTTAGTATAGTGTGTGTTGCTTTTGCATCCAGCAGATGGTGCTGGTTTTCAGAAAGCATGTTTTTACAAAATATCATGTTTTTACCTGTCACAGGTGTGGCATCTATAAAATATATGTATATAAAAACATTCGCGTATTCGAATGAAACATTGTATCGAAATTTAAAAGCAATGGGTGAAGAACTTTTGGAGATTAGCGATTTTGAGCAAACAACCATTACATTTTTATTTATATAGATAAATAATAAAATAAATTTATTAAAACAAATAAAATGACTGTCATGTTGGAAACTAATGTTCACATATTTAATACAAAAGTTGACTTCTTTCTTGATTACTGGCGCCTCAATGAATAATGAAGAATAAAAGGATGGGTGATTGTTGCTGATTAACAGACACTTTGTGTTTGGTGGCATACGATTATTTCCAATTATTGAATGAACAACATTTTCTTTCATTTCAGGATTTATTTTAGAAAAAAATATATTCTTAAATCACAGCACCCAATCTTCACATCAATCAGCAATTCCTCTCCCTCATTATATTCTCTTTACGATTCAGATTAGGCCTCATTAGGATAATGAAGCATTTTGGAAAAAAATATGCAAGCTAAGAGACCAGTCCCAGAGGCCAAGATGGAGAAAATCTCCACGGCCACCATGGACTTCCCTTTGGTGCTCAGATAGGTGGGGAGGAAGGTGATCCAAACACTGCAAAAGACCAACATGCTAAAAGTAATGAACTTGGCTTCATTAAAGCTGTCAGGCAATTTCCTGGCCAGAAAGGCTACCGTGAAACTCATAAGAGCCAGGAAACCAAGATAGGCAAGGACAGCATAAAACATCAAAATTGAACCTTCCTTACATTCCAAGATGGTCTCTCCAAACAAGGAATGGAAATCCATGTTAAGAAAAGGGGGAGAGGTTGCCACCCATGTGGCACAAAGAAATGCTTGGACCAGGGGACAGGCTAAAAGAATGGAGATGGTCAGTGGTTTTCCTAAGAGTTTCCTTATCCTGTTCCCTGGTTTGGTAGCCATGAAGGCCAGAACCACCATGACAGTTTTTGCCAAGACAGAGGAAACTGCAATGGAAAAGACAATAGCAAAAGCAGATTGTTGAAAGAGGCAGGTGAGCTTCCTGGGTCGACCAATGAAGAGGAAGGAGCAGAGGAAGCAGAGCAGGAGGGAGACCAAGAGAATGTAGGTGAGATCTCGGTTGTTGGCCTTGACAATTGGTGTGTCATGATGTTTACGGAAAATCACCAGAACAGCAGTTGTGATCAGAGAAAAGAAAAGAGCTAAAGACGATAAAGCATATCCCATGGTTTCTTGATAGGCAAGGAAGTGGATGTTCTTGGCAATGCAGTGGACCTTCTCCGTGTTGGAGTATTGGTCTTCCGGACAAGGATCACAATCAGGTGCATCTGAAATCAAGAGTCTTAGTGTAAGGATGTAAGAGTCATCTGCCATGAGCATTATCTCACCCTCAGGGGTGAGATGACTGTCTCCTTTATGCTATTGCAGGGGTGTCAAATTCAAAGCCCAGGGGCCATATTCGGCCCGTGAGGTTCTTAGATCTGGCCTGTGGGGCCACCCTGGAAACAATGAAGGACGAGCCCACAGTGCTTCACCCAGCAAAACAGAGCAGTGGGTTGCAGGAGGCCATCGCAGATGAAAATGGAGCTTAGGAGCCTGTTTTCACTGGCAGAGCACTCTGGCTACCAGAAGTGTCCCTGACATGAGTTATACTGAGCTGGTCCAACCCCTGGCCATGATGCCTCCCCAAGGTCAAACACAACCCTGATGCAGCCCTCAATGGAATCAAGTTTCACACCCCTGTGCTATGACCAGTCCCCAAAGGAAGTGATGGGATGACCTACTGTGCATTTCAGGGTGGATCAAAAAGGCCAATCCTCCTTCTTTATTAATGATGCTATATCAGTTTAATCAGAGACACGGATCTAGTCATCTCTAGCTGGCCACAGTTTGCTGTGGAAAAAAGGCCCTGTTTATTCACTGGACACTTGCATGACTATTGTATCCTACTTCATACTGGAACTACAAAAAGACTGATATATCTAACAGCCAGACCTCTTGCTCGTTTTGTGTTTGTGTGTCCATTGTGTTGTCATGTGTGCTGAGAATGTCCACAGTGCAACATAAAAAAGTGTACTGAATATCACGAGGGGGAATGCTCTCTTTTCTCACAATTTTTTTTAATAGAGAAATTAGTTACAAGGAGAAGGATATAGAATTGTGCACCAAGTATTCTCAAAAGGGAAAGGAGTGATTGACAGGGGAAATCCAGAAGTTCTACCCTGAAGCTTTGAAGGAAATCAATACTATGAACAATGATAAAAAGAAATCAATATTTTGATTCATGGAATGGCTCACTGATTCTGGGAGGTCTATATTTGAAGGTCTGTATGCTTTACCTGTCAGATCAGAAATTCTCCCAGCTGGACAAGGGCTACATAGATAGCAGCAAACCTGCTCACCCTCGGGGACACTTTTTCTCTCTCCTGCCTTGCACCTCTTCTTGCCACACCTGGCAAATGGCATCTTCTAAAAAGAAAAGAGAAATGCTTGAGATAATCAAAATAATGGATATGCTTCATTTCACTTCGACGTTCTGTGTCCGTCTTCAGATATGATTCACCAAGGTCTACCAGAAATCTGGAACAGCTCCTGGGGGATTCAGTTCAGTGTCACTACAGATGCAACCCGTGGATGCTGGAGATTGGAACTCAGTTTTTGGCATGCAAAGGAAGACCTGTAACATTGAGCTACAGTTTTTATGACAATAAAACACGAGAATCCAACTGAACAGTGTGAAGAAATAAGTTATTTTAGCAGTCGGTGTGTGTTAGCACAACAGAAACAGAAGAAATTTGTGGTAATTAGGCAACCATGAAGATCTCAATTCTCAGTATGATTTATCAATCTTTCTGTTTCCATGCAACTGATGTTTTTTTTAATTAATACAATATTTTTATTGAGGATAGTAACACTAGGGTTCGGAATTAATTTGAATTTTACCAGTTTTGAATATCTCTTTACATCTTCTATTACCTTTCCACAGGTATGAATATATCACTTTCTCCATCTCTTGGAATGTTTAAATATGAGTGCAACCTATTGCTTCCTGGAGGAAATTCCCTCAGTGCATAATTATTAAATTTTAAAAAAAATCATTGTAATGAGCCCTGAATTTTGGGTTTTGGGTCCTGTGTTGCATTTTACAATGGGAATGGTCCTTAGAAATCTCTATTGCCTTCTCTAATGACCAAGTGGTTGCAAAAAGTTCTTCCTAATCCTGACACAAATCAGACCTCAAATGTCTTACATGCACAGTAGGTTTTTCACCAAATGCCATGATTTCATATTTCCTGATTCAATAATTTAGTTAGGAAGTTTTTCATCCCCAGGAGAGAGTGGATCTTCCAGCTCACCTTTGTAGGCCAAACAATTGCATCTGAGTGAATGGTGACATCCTGACCTAGGGGAGCTTCGGGATTTATTTCGCCAACATTTAGAAGGACAATTGATCGATTGGGAAGGCGAACCCAATTGAGAAGATCATAATGAGCAGATCCCAGTCCTTTTTCTGAGAAGGAGACTTCCTCTCTAGCAGTGTTATTGAACTTCACATTCATCAAGTAAGGAAGGAGCTGTAAGATAAGAGACTTTCAGGAATTGGAATAATTGGCTGAAAACCACAGAAAACATGTCTCGGCTTCTATCATTTTGTGGCTTCTTAGACACAAAACAGATTATGTAGAAAGCAAACACAGGGTCATTCAAAAAGGACTCAAATGCCTATGCACCAATGCACAATCTTTCAGGACATTATATAAAGATATTTCCTCTATGGATCTTAGAGACAAGGAGTTTGCAGTTCTCCTTCTTTATCCCTCCTCCACCCATTCTCAACCGATTATACTAAACCCAGATTTATTTCATTTATTGTTGTAATTTGTGCTGAAGTCCATTGATATAGTAGCATATAGATATTTCATGAATATTTCAGATAATACCCATGGAAAGTGTTCACTTTAAGATCTATGGACCGAATAAAACATGACAAACCTGCCAGGACTGAACATTTGAGATTCTCTTTCCAAGTCTCATTAGGGCTGGTCGTGATCCAGATCCATACATTGCATGTAACGCATGTGCCAAAGCATAAATGGCATTGTAGACATTGTAACTTTCACCTGTCATCTTTGTTTGAAACTTGTAGGTGGGCAGATTCCGTAAATTCTCTTTTCCTGTACAGTATTTTCGAAAATAGTGACCTGGTTTGTGGAACTCACAGTCAAAGACCTTTTCCCACCATAATGGGAGAATCCTATCTCCTTGTGGGTTCAAAGGGTCTAAAGAGAGAAGAAAATTGCTGAATCTAGAGAAATTTCTGCTGTGGTCCCTAAAATGCAAAGACCCATGCAAGTGCTTTAAAGCTCGCCATCTATCATGAAGATGGCTTGCATATGGCTTCCAATATGAAGTAAGGATCCAAACTTTTGAACATGGTCTTTGAACAAATAAACAATAGTTCAGAGTCAAAAGAAACATTTCAAAAATGTCAGGTCCTGCCAAGGAAAGAATAACTTCAACAATAGCCCACATTTTTGAATGTAAAGTTAATTTCTGGACTTCCAAATAAGAAACATAATGTTTCAGCATTTGAGAGAAGGCCAGGCAGATCTCCTTCTCCAAGAGCATTGGCTTCAGAGTTGAGATGAATTGTTCTCCGTTTTCACTATCAGAGGCAATAAACCCAACCCAGTTCCACTGGAAATGCAGGAGCAGCTGGACTAAACCCACAAATAGAGGAAATTCCTTGGGATTAATCCGGAAGGAGGAAGGATAAACTCTTCGATCTCCCTGAATGAATTCAAAGCCAAGACTGAGCTGAAAAAAAAGAGAATCTTCTTTAAAAGACAAAAGTAACAATTGATGGTGACTTTAGTGGTCCCCATTGTGTAGCTTATTGTCTCCATTAGTCAAGCTGAGTCATTTTGAGAGATAAGCTTTTTCTTTTCTTAGGAAGAACCAGTAATTAAAATATTTTCCCTGGTTGTGACATGTCAGAATCCAATGAAAAACCCATAAAATTGGTACAGGAAATAAACCGCAATGAAAAGTGGCTACACTTCTATGAATAATACATTAGGAAGGAATTCCTCCTGACAGGTACAGAAATATTACATTATGTATCTCTTAGAGGAAGAACTATCAATTAAAAGATTTTCTGTTAAACTATATCTTGACACATAAAATATCAAAATGAATCCAACTGTAGCATTAATTCTCAAAGTCAAATAGCATTGATGTTAAGCCCTTTAGGTGGATCTTGGACTTTTGTGTTTGCTTCTGTAGTTTGTGTACTCCATAACTGTATCTCAAGGAGCCCCCTTACCTGTGGGATCTTGAAGATGCTGAAGATGGAGGCCATCGGCATTGAGAATTTAGGGTTGTCACCTCCAATGACAGAGAAGAGAGTGTCCTGCTGGTCGCATTTATAACCTGGAACCATTCGGTCTCGTGTGGAGAACAGAAAGAGGCTGATTATAGCAACTCTCTTGTTCCAATTGGCATTGTCATACATGTTGAAGCCCAGAGTGATGTTGGGGAGGAGAACCTCATCCTTGTTGATCTCTCTCACTGCAAACACCAGAGCCATGAACAGCTGGTAGTTGTTGGGTGTGGGCCTACAATGAGAGAAACATTGTGAAACATTACCTCAAAGCATGTGTGTCCTTATGAATTTTGCCTTGTCTTCTTTGTGGGGTTTTCTTTGGCGCAGGAAATCCAAAATATTAATGGGTTTGATTTTTTTTTGAAGATGTTTCTTGATTAAACTTGGATAGTTTTGTGGGAAAGGAGAAAAGCCTGTCTATCCACATCATGGACCATTTTATATCTGTCTATCATCCCTTACTTCTTCACTTTGCTACAGTGGTTGCAATCCTGCCCTGTTGTATCTCTAGTAACCTAATCAATTTTGTTCTGTTTGGAGCAGCTTCTTCATGTCTGGCAACCATTGCTGATCACAAGTCTCCAGTGGGAAACAGTATATATTTACTAAGGGCCATTATTCCAATTGACATTTTTATTAGTTTATCAAAGTATAAAATACAAAAAAAGAAGTGAAAAATTAAGAAAAGGGGGAGGAAAAAGAGATAGTTTAAAGGGGGAAAGGAAAGCCACTGACTTCTGACTCTCTTTAGCACAGTAGAAGATATCTACAATTTTTCATTTTTACACAACAGTGAGGACCATTATTCATAATCACTGCTGATTCAAAAATTGAGTTTTGTGTTTCTTGTAGTACCCCACACTGGAAAATTGTTGCTCCTTTCCTTGCTCTTTTTCCATCATTCTGTCCAAATTAACATTGTAAGTCAACTTCTTCCCTAGGCTAGTAAAATTTCTAAGATGTTGTCCCTCCTCACTATTTATGTGGTTTACCATTGCCCTGATGAAGGGTTTTGGAAAGAAAAAATAGCCTATTTAATCAATTTGCCTCTTTATTGAGAAAAGCACAAAGGTTTGAACTACGCTAGGAAATTGGAATATAATAAAAAGAAATATTTGTAAGCAAACAGAACAAACAATCACCTAGATATTTGTCCTCCAGGCAAAACTTACAAATATGAGAGAGAAAACAGATAGGGGTCTTTGTTAAAGTGTAAGTAAAGTTCCCAATAGAGTCCCAAGTGCAAATTCCCACCAATCATCAGATCGCCAGGGCTGTAATAATTTTCCTGAATCTTGTAAGGTTGTGACAACACGCAAAAGGTTTGCATCCCCTTAGCAATAATTGGAGGCAGGAGCCAGAAGAGCAGCAGCAGGAGAGGCAGCCTAGTCATTCCTGTCACCTTCCCTCCGAGATCAGAAATCAAGATTGTGAAGAACCTGAATTGCTGGCATCACTTTAAACTTTCCCAGAGCTTTAACAGGATAAACATAGGTCATGCCACCTGGATGGTTTCAAATATATCAAATATGCTTCCTCTTACCTGTGTTTGGGCTGTGGCCAAAGAGTGAGCTCTTTGCAGGACAAGCTGGAGTGGCCTGTTCTTCTCCCAACTGGGGGACTCCAAGCATATTTTTTAAAGCAGGTTTTCTCCTGGAAGATTTTTGTATCTTAAAGTCCACTGGGGATTCATCAACAACTACTATTCTTCTGATAATTGCAAGGAAAAGCCATAGTCCCGCCCACTTATCAATCCATTTTGTTTGTGCACCAGAAAGAGAAAAACACCTTTGTGTCTCTTGTTTCTAATCCACAGAGCAGCTGGACTTGAGAGTCAAGGTGAAGTTGGATAATTGACCTACATGAAACTGAACACTTGTACACAAGGTGGAGTTTGGCCTGTTGCACAGTGTGTTCAGGTAGTATGAGTGCCAATGAGTTATGGTGGCACATGACAGTCAGTTCTACTCTTACAAGTGTGAGCAATCAAACCAATGTTTGGATGGAAAAGCTGGTTTATTTATCCCCACATGGCAGGACATAAACACGTAGGTTCCAACTTCTCACATAATTCTTAACAAGAGGCAGGAGAATTTCTCACGATGTCAGGATCCTTTAAACTCTACAGGAGTGCTATCTAAAAACTAGTCAGAGCCAGAAAAGTTTGTCTGCTGCATTTTTCTTGTGAAGTGGGTTTTCTTCATTGTTGACTGTTGTGGGAAATATACCATCACTCATCATAAACCTCTTGAGCGGGTGGTGTAACAAGAATAGATGCATGGTGTGTAATCAAACAGCAAATAATCAAGTGTTTATCAAAGAGGCTGTGCTGGAAGGACCCCCTCCAATCAGATTAGTTCCTTTTGAGCTTCAGGAAAGTGGAAAAGGTTTACCTGTTCTGTCTGACACAGGAGTGGGATGTGTTGCAACTTAAGTGGAGAGGCTAATAATTCAATTTATGTGGAGAAGCTGCAGATGACTTTTAAAACTTTGTGATATAAGTGAATGCTTAGATAAAGGTAACCATAAAAGCAGAATTGGAATATGGAATACCCGCATGTACAGTGTGTCTTGTGTGTGTGTGTGTTTCTGTGTGCACTTCCAAAGTCAGGACCCATAGATAATTTCTTATGTAAATTACATGACACAATTTATAAGGGGAACTGATTGTTGGTATATGAGAAAATAAAATACAAAATAAAATAATTTGGATTTTATTTTGCTGAAATGGCAACATCTAAATGTTTTCTTTGCTAACTTTCAGTAAAGTTTCCAAGTAGTTCTATCCCTTTCCTTTCCTCCAAATTGATCTTTGTATCTTTCCTGCCATCCTCCCTCTGTCCCTCCCTCTCCTTCCTTCCTTCCTTCCTTCATTCATTCCTTCCTTCCTTCCCTCCTTCCTCTTTCTCCTTTCCATTCGACCTTTCTATTTCTTTCCTTTCTGCAGTCATTCATTCATTCACTCCAGTGTCTTATTCAGAACTTACTTAGGGAACATGCTTATCAATATGGATAATGATCCCAACCAGAAAAAAATGTAAAGACTCTTCGGAAGAAAATAAATGAAGCAAACTGTATTATTGGGAACTTATATCTATGTATTTAATACTAACATTTACTTCTATCTTGATTACTGGGGCCTCACTGGGAACTACAAGAAAGAATGAAGAATAAAAGGATGGGTGACTGTTGAATATTTTGTGATTAGTCACAAAACATTATTTCCAGTTATTTAATGGATATTTTCTTGTATTAAATGATTTATTTTAGAAATCAGATTGAATATAAAAATAACCCAAAATCACAGCATCTAATCTCCACATAAATCAGAAATTCTTCAGTCTCATGATATTCTCTCTACGATTCAGATTCGGTTTTAATAGGATAATGTAACATTTAGGGGAAAAGATGCAAGCCAAGAGACCAGTCCCAGAGGCCAAGATGGAGAAGATCTCCACGGCCACCATGGACTTCCCTTTGGTGCTCAGGTATGTGGGGAGGAATGAGATCCAAACACTGCAAAAGACCAGCATGCTGAAAGTAAAGAACTTGGCTTCATTAAAACTGTCAGGCAATTTCCTGGCCATAAAGGCCATTGTGAAACTCACAAGAGCCAGGAAACCAAGATAGGCAAGGATAACATAAAACATTAAAGCTGAGCCTTCATTACATTCCAAGATGATCTCTCCTACCAAGGAGTGGAAATCCATGTTGAGAAATGGGGGAGAAATTGCCAGCCATATGACACAAAGAACTCCTTGGACAAGGGGACAGACTAAGACAATGGAGATGGTCAGTGGTTTTCCTAAGAGTTTCCTTGTCTTGTTCCCTGGCTTGGTGGCCATGAAGGCAAGAACCACCATGACAGTTTTTGCCAAGACGGAGGAAACTGCAACAGAAAAGAGAATAGCAAAGGCAGATTGTTGGAAAAGACAGGTGAGCTTCCTGGGTCGACCAATGAAGAGGAAGGAGCAGAGGAAACAGAGCAGGAGGGAGACTAGGAGGATGTAACTGAGATCTCGGTTGTTGGCCTTGACAATTGGTGTGTCATGATGTTTACGGAAAATCACCAAGATAGCAATTGTGAGCAGAGAAAAGAAAAGAGCTAAAGAGGATAAAGCATATCCCAGGGGGTCTTGATAGGAGAAGAAGTGGATCTTCTTGGCAATGCAGTGGTCCTTAACCTTGTTGGGGTATTGGTCTTCTGGGCAAGGATCACATTGAGCTGCATCTGAAATGAAGAGTTTTTATGTAAGCATTTAAGAATCATCAGCCATGAGTATTATCTCACTTTCAGAGGTGACATGACTGTCCCCTTTGTGCTATGGCTAACCCCACCCCCACCCCCACCAATGGAAGTGATGGAATGAACCACTGTGCATTTCATGGTGGATCAAAAAAGGCCAATCTTTCATTATTAATAATCCAGGGATACATTTGCCAACAACATGTATCTGTTTAACTCTACCTGGCCTGATCAGTTTGCTGTGGAAAAAACCTGTGTTCCATTCACTGTGTACTTCCAAGACTATTGTGGCTTTCAATGTCAGAGTGATGGTTTCCTGCACTTCATACTAGAACCAGAAAAAGACTGGTATCTCTTGGGTCCAGAAATTTTGCTCTTTTTGTGTGTCTGTACTTTATCTTTTTGTGTCTGCTGAGATTGTTCACAGTGCAACAGAGGAAGACGTAAATAGGTGCACTGGATATCACGAGAGGGAATGCTCTATTTTCCTGATCCAAAGTGATTGATAGAGAAATAGGTTAGAGAGAGAAGTTATGTACCAAGTATTTTGAAAAGTGAAAAAAGTGATCTACAGTGAGAATCCATAAGATGTACCCTGAAATATTGAAGATTGTCAATTATATGAACAATGATTTTAAAATAAATCAATATTTTGATTCGGAGAATGATTCACTTCATCTGGAAGATCTATATTTGATGTATACCCTACCTGTCTGAGCAGAAATGCTCCCATCTGGACAGGTGGAGCATTGGTAGCAGCAAACCTGCTTGCCCTCTGGGACACTCATCCTCTCTCCTGCATGGCACCTCTTCCTTCCACACCTGCCAAAGGATGCTTTCTAAATCAGAAAACAGAAATACTGTACACAACTAAAGTATTGAATGTGATTCTTTTATCCATTTCCACATTCTGTGTCCATCTTCAGACGTGGTCTGTCATAAACCAAGGAAAGCTCCTGGGGGATTCAGTTCAGTGGCGTTCCTGACCCACCAGTGGATGTGGAGATTGAAACTAGGATATTGGCAAAGGTGGGTTTCACATAACTTTACCACTAGTTTGCCACAAACCGAAATTGTGAGCGCACACGAATGCATGCTTGCTTCATGAGCGTGCACACCTTTTGCGCATGCACTTTGCTCGCATGTGCAGCTTGCATGCATGCACATAGTTTAGAAAACGTGGCTAAATAGGACAGCATAGAACCGGGGTGGGTGGGTGGGTGGGGTGAGTGGGTGGGGAGGGTTAGGGTAAGGGTTAGGGTTAGAGTTAGAGTTAAGTTTAGGTTAGGGTTAGGGTTAGGGTTAGGGTTAGGGTTAGGGTTAGGGATAGGGATAGGGTTAGGGTTAGGGTTAGGGTTAGGGTTAGGGTTAGGGTGAGGGTGAGGGTGAGGGTGAGGGTGAGGGTTAGGGACCCACCCACGGGTTGCCACTACCAGTTTTCCCAAACCGGCTGAATACCACCAGTGGACATTGGCATGGAAAAGAAGATTCATGACACTGAGCTGTAGCTTTTATGAAACAATGAAAGATAAGGATCCAAGGAAACATTGTGAAGAAATCAAGTTGTTGGAGAAGTCAACAACTTGAGTCGGTTAGCAAAAAAGAAATGTGTGCTAACTGAGGCTGCCTTGTAGAACTTGGTTCCCAGTATGCTTTATCAATGTTTCAGTTGAATGTAACTGATATATTTTTTAATTAAGTTTTTTTTAACTGAGGATAGTAAGAGTAAAAAAGCTGGGAAGTAACTTGAGCTTTGCCAATTATGAATATTTGTGCCGACATCTTCTATTACTTGGCTAAAAAGACCTCTTCATGCTACACCTGGCAAAGGGCACCTTCTGAAGGTGTGTGAAGGAAAGAAGTTCTTGGAAGAATTGGAATGTGTTAGCAAAATAGAAACATAGAAGACATTTCTGGTAATTGAGACAAACTGTGAAGATCTTTGTTCTCAGAATAATTTAGCGATGTTTCTGTTGCACAATGTTTTTATTAATATAATACAATAATACAATTTTATTGAGTATAGTAACAATTATATAACATGGGGTCGCAATGTGTCAGACTCAACTTTGTGACTAACAAATAATAACAGTAGAAGTGCTGGGAATAAACTTGATTTTACCAATGATGAATATCTATGCTTACATCTTCTATGACCTGACCATAGGTGTAACTGTATCATTTAGAACTCCATCTGTCTTGAAATTTTTAAAGGTGAGTATACCTTATTACTTCCTAGAGGACATTTCTCCAATGCACAAGATCAAATAAATAATTAAAAAAAATATTTATTGCACTGTACTGAGCCTCATTTATTGATTTTGAGTGTGATTCTACAATGGGAATGGTCCTCAGAAATCACCTGCTCTAATGGCCAATTCAGTTACAAGTTCTTTCCAATCCTGACACAAATCAGACCTCAAATGTCTTATATTAAAAGCAGGTTTTTCACAAAATGCCATGCTGTCGTATTTCCTGATTCAATAATTTCATTGGGAAGTTCTGCAACCACAGGAGAGAGTGAATTTTCAAGCTCACCTTTATAGGCCAGACAATTGCTTCGGAGTGTATGGTGACATCCTGCCCTGTGGGAGCCCCGGGATTTATTTCCCCAACTTTCAGAAGAACAATTGATTGATTGGGGAGGCGAATCCAATTGAGAAGGTCATAACCAACAGTTCCCAGTCCTTTTTCTGAGAAGGAGACTTCCTCTCCAACACCATTGTTGAACTGGACATTCATCAAATAAGGAAGAAGCTGAAACAAAAGAGAGGCTCAGAAATTGAAAGAATAGACTGAAAGGCACACATAAGGCATCATGGCTAAGGTGACCAGACGTCCTGATTCCAGTGGGACAGTCCCTCTTTTGAACAATTTGTCCTGTGTCTCGTTTTTTTTTTTAAAAAGTCCCGTTTTTTTTTAAGTTACGAAAAAGCCTCCAGCCGCCTTGAGGCTCTACTAGCAACCGGGAGCGTATATTATTCTTCGAGCCAAGCGCATTCTCGCCCGTGTGTCCTTGGGAGCTGTTGCCAATGGCTGAGGGAGGAGAAGACTTTACTCCATGTGGAGACCGCGGGCTTCCCTCATGGATTTTTTCTTCTTCTGTTGCTTTGAGCAGCCCCTCCCTTCCCTCCTCTCTCTTTCTCTCTCTCTCGGAGCTGCCGGGCTGCCTCCGAGGCTGTCCAAGCTCAGCCCCGCCCCCGCCCCCACCCCCACCCCGCCCCAGACTGCTGCTTTGCCTCGGCTGCTCGGGGCTTCTAAATTGGCATTGCGTGTTGTTTGGGGAGGGGATTACTGTGCCATAGAAACACAGCGTATGTCTCACGTGGCTGATAAGCTGGTCTCTATACAGAAAACGTAATTTTAAAAACTTCGGAGCAAATCCAGAAAGAGGGGAGAAAGAGGCTGGAGTGTTTGCACAGGAGGTGGAATTTATAAAGGACCAGTGAATCCAGAGGAGGAGTGTGTGTGTGTGTGTGTGTGAGAGAGAGAGAGGGGGGGGAGAGGCTGGAGTGTTTGCACAGGGGGGGGGGATTTTTAAAGGCCCAGTGAATCCAGAGGAGGAGTGTGTGTGTGTGTGTGTGTGTGTGTGTGTGTGTGTGTTAGAGAGAGAGAGAGAGAGAGAGAGAGAGAGAGGCTGGAGTGTTTGCACAGGAGGAATTTTTAAAGGCCCAGTGAATCCAGAGGAGGAGTGTGTGTGTGTGTGAGAGAGAGAGAGGGGGGGGGGAAGAGGCTGGAGTGTTTGCACAGGGGGGGATTTTTAAAGGCCCAGTGAATCCAGAGGAGGAGTGTGTGTGTGTGTGTGTGTGTGTGTGTGAGAGAGAGAGAGAGAGAGAGAGAGAGAGAGAGAGAGAGAGAGAGAGAGAGAGAGAGAGAGAGAGAGAGAGAGAGAGAGAGAGAGAGAAAGAGAGGCTGGAGTGTTTGCACAGGAGGAATTTTTAAAGGCCCAGTGAATCCAGAGGAGAAGTGTCTGTGTGTGTGTGTGAGAGAGAGAGAGAGAGAGAGAAAGAGAGAGAGGGGGGGGACCCATGTAGAGCACATTGCAGTAGTCCAGTCTTGAGGTCACAAGGGCATGAGTGACTGTTGTGAGGGCCTCCCGGTTCAGGTAGGGACGCAACTGGTGCACCAGGCGAACCTGGGCAAATGCCCCCCTGGTCAATAGCAGTAGACTTAGACTTATATACCGCTTCATAGGCCTTTCAGGCCTCTCTAAGCGGTTTACAGAGAGTCAGCATATTGCCCCCAACAATCTGGGTCCTCATTTTACCCACCTCGGAAGGATGGAAGGCTGAGTCAACCCTGAGCCGGTGAGATTTGAACCGCTGAACTGCTGATCTAGCAGTAGCCTGCAGTGCTGCATTTAACCACTGCGCCACCTTGGCTCTAGGCCAGACAATTGCTGACAACAGCCGACAAGTGGTGTTCAAAAGTCAGCTGTGGGTCCAGGAGGACACCCAAATTGCGAACCCTGTCTGAGGGGCGTACTGTTTGATCCCCCAGCCTGAGAGATGGAAAACTTGGCCAATTAGTGGGAGGGAAACACACCAGCCACTCGGTCTTATCCGGATTGAGTGCAAGCTTGTTATATTCACCAAAGACAAATTCCTTGTGTGTCCAATCACACTTGGCTAATAAACCTATTCTATTCTATTCTATTCTATTCTATTCTATTCTATTCTATTCTATTCTATTCTATTCTATTCTATTCTATTCTATTCTATTCTATTCTACTCTATTGAACTCTACTCTACTCTATTCTTTTCTATTTCAATTCTAATAAGGAGTTTAACTTCTCTCTCTTGAAAATGTAAGCTAGCATAAGGCATTATAATGCAAGCTAGCTTTAGCTTTCAAACAGTTCATTTAGTGACCAAAGTTACAATGGCATTGAAAAAAGTGACTGATGACCATTTTTCACACTTAGCTACCATTTTTCACACTTAGCAACCGTTGCAGCATTCTCATGGTCACGTGATCAAAATTTTGATGTTTGGCAACAGATTTGTATTTATAATGGTTTCAGTGTCCTGGGGTCATATAATCGCCTAAAAATTTTAATCAAGCCCCCCCCCCCCCTATCAATGGTGTCCCTCTTTACCAATCTGAAAATCTGGTCACCTTAATCATGGCTTCTATCATTTTGCGGCTTCTCAGACACAAAACAGCTTATGTAGAAAACAAACAAAGGGTAGGTAAAAAAAAATTCAAAAGCCTGAACAGCAAATGCACAAAATATGAGGGATAAACAAGTTGAACGAGAAATCCAACAACATGAAGGCAGACATGATACTTTTGTCATTACAGAAACTTGGTGGAATGAAACCCATACATGGAATGCACAACTAGAGGGATTTAAGAAACAGAACTAATAAAAGAGAAGGTGGAATTGTGCTACATATAAGGAATAACTAAATCTCTGCAGACATATAGCAAGAGAATGATGAAAACCATCCTGGATGCATTTGGGTCAATGCAAAATAAGAATGACATTACTGTAAGTATATACTACCAGTCATCAAACTAAACAGAGGAAACAGATGAACCTTTTGCTAGTCACTTAAATGATACACAGTTAAATGTATACACAGATACTTAACTAAGAGACTGGGGAAACATTTGTCTGAAATGATACAGAGTTTCCTGATTGAACAGAGGGCTTGGATGAGCAAACCTCCAAAGTTCTTTCAACTGTCTATTCTGTGATGGCCATCAACTTAGGAGATAGGTGTATGTCTGACAAGATAGAGGTTTTCCTTTGGTGGAGAAATGAGCAACCAGGAGTAACATTAAATACTGGACTACTTCCCCACTACTACAAGTTCCCCTTTATCATTGGACATTTATACCATGATTTATTCAACTCCAGGTTGATATCTACATACAGATTTTAATTCCACACTCCAATTTTTATTGTATGGTTTTCTTCCTCTCTCGATATACATTTTTAAATGCTTATTTTAAATGTAATAGAATGCTTAAATAATTCCTTTCACAACAGTGCAGAATTCCACCGACTTTGTCTATCTCATAGAAAAAGGGCTAGAATGCAGGAACCAGGTCTGACAGAATTAAGATTAAGTGAACTGTTAATACTACTTTATAATGCCTTGGTAAGGCCACACTTGGAATACTTCATCAAGTTTTGGTTGCCACAATATAAAAAAGATGTTGAGACTTTGGAAAGAGAAGAGCAACAAAGGTCAACAATGGTTAGGGTACTGGAGGCTAAAACATAGAAAGAACAGTTGCTAAAATTGGGTATGTCTAGTTTTATGAAAAGAAGGACTAGGGGAAACATGAAAACAGTGTTCCAATATCTCAGGAGCTGCCACAAAGAAGAGGGAATCAAACTGTTGCAGCAGATTGAGGTTTGTAATCTACTTACGAAAGATCAGGACTTGAGACCACGAAGGAAGAGAAACAGGTTTATTGGATGCATCGAGTTCAGCGTGTTCACACACCAACATCTGAACTGTCCTGGCTACGCCCAGGGCAGTGATTTTATACCTTTAATCAAACTTCGTCAATCAGAGGGCGTTTAAAGAGGCGTATTCATACAAAACGTAAAAACCCCTGTTCAGAACAGGGAAGTACATCTTGGAAAAATACAAAAGCAGATATTCATACCAACAGTTTTCTGCAACTTCTCTGTACTATCTCTACCCCACGCCTGGCTTCCTGTGCCCCTCCTTTACAGAGTCTTGCCACACTGTTCAGCCCTATTTGTAATATGAGGAAGTTAAAAGTCAACTTTGGGACTCCAGGGCACTGGAGTAAAAGGCCAAACTAAAATGAATCTATAAGGTCCATTCTATTAAGACCACCTAACCTGGCCACCCACTGGTGGGTTTACCTGTGCAACCCATGCTGTATCATTCCCCCCTATTGAAACTTCACCCAATCCTAAGATTACTGTGTAGTTTCATAAATGGCAGGTTCCTCTCCATGAAGCATGAGCCCAACATATTTGCTCGAGCATCCTTCTGAGCATCCCACCAGGGCCAGGACCTTTGCAGTGGCCCATTTCTCCATCAAGAGGGGTGAAACCCTGGCAATTTCGGGAACCAGGAGTTAGAAGTGGAGGTGAAATCAAATCCTTTCCATTCCTACCCTGGGAAATGAGTGAGTTGCCTCATTTCTGTGGTGAGCTGCTTAATGACACGTCCAGTCTCATCAATGTGAAGGCAGCAATTAAACAAGTTGAACTTCCCACAGACCCTCCTTCCCTTGCGTGGAGGTAATCAAGAGCCAATCGATTTTGGTACACTGCAGTACAGAGTTTGCCAGTGGCACTGGAGAGGATATTCAAAGATTTATCAATCCTCTCCCCAGCCAAGTCCAATACTGCCTGCAAATGCATGATCCAGTTGATCATGTAGATTGGGGTGCGGTAACCCCAAGACCCATCCTCTGCCCTAGTGGCCCTCCCATATGTGCATACAATTCTCTCTGAGCTCCACATGTCAGATTTCTCGTATTCAGCCAGTTCCTTACAAGGAAAGTTAGAGAAGGCTGTGTCCACCTTCCTCTTCTGACGGATGGGGCCGACTGAGTCATACACCAGGACCCCTAGCACCTGTCGTGATTGGATGGCCAACAGAAAGAACGAAAGTTTTATCCATCCAAGAACACAGGGAGGACTTCGTAGGCCAATGTGCCACGAGTCCAATACATGTTCTCCAGGGCTTCCCAAGTGCTAGATGGGGTTTTTGTGGCTTTTTTGCGATGGCACCTAATGGTCAAATTGTATCATTTGTTTGGTGCCCAAGTTGTGACATTGGGGTTCATGCAACACTGCCAATAGTTCCCTGTCTCCTCTGAACAGGGGGATAGCCCCTCCTCCGGATGGCAATTTAATAACCAGCGTTCATTATACACAAAATGCAGTCCCTGTTCACTCTGATAAAAGCAGTCTTTGCAAAGGGGGAAAGGCCCTGAACCCATTTCTTCTAGCATTGGCTCAGAAGTTACCTGTGCAGGGGAGTCATTTATAGAGGTGAGGGGCCTAGCTTCCGTTTGTTGGGGAGTACCCTCATTATCCTCATTCCCCCCTATAGGAAAGGATGGAGCGGGGGTCCTCGTAATCATTCGGAACTTCCCACACCACCAATGGGCCTCACCCTTTGCTCTGGCCAAGATTGCCTGATAGAGATAAAGAGAGTCAATGAGAATAGAAATGAATAGGAGAAAAACCACGATCAGAACTGCCGGCATCAGGCCTCCCCTAATGCACGCAGCTCGGCGTAGGCGCTAGTCAGCCTTCATGGTTGTGCCTGGGCATTGGACGGGGCGGAGTGTCCATGGTAGATGCGATACGTTGCCTGTGCGATGGGTGTCGACGGCACCTGGAGCGACACCTGCAGAGGGCGTTGGTTCTTCACCACCTGTTCGTAGAGCGACAGCTTCCCGTGTGTCCGCAGAAGAGGTGGCGTTCCTCCTGGTGTTTCCAAAACGTGAGGTATAGAGGCTTGGCAGGGTCACTGGAGGCCTTCCAGTAAGCTTTCGCAGCCAATTTAAAACGGGTCCAGTGAATCCAAGGCCTAATTTCAGTTACCTTAACAACAAGGGGAGAAAAAACAACAACAGTATACGGCCCACACCATTTGGGGCCCAATAGTTCCTTCTACCAGTCCTTCACCCAGACTTCTTGTCCTGGGTGGAAGTTGTGGACTGGAGTTACAATTTCATGAGAACGACAAGACAAAACATATTTTTGCAATTTGTGGACTATGGCATTCAGGGCTGGCAACTGTTTGAGCTTCACCATGTCTGTAACTTGGGGTTGGGCAACACCTGTGGGCCACGCAAATTAGGAACCCTCCCATACAACAATTCAAATGGCGAGACACCCAACTCCTCGGTGAGAGTGCACCTCTTTGCCAGCAACGCCATGCTGTGGGCATCATCCGGCCATTTGAGATGGGTTTCCTGACAAATTTTGGCCAACTTATCCTCTATGGTGTGATCTGCCCTCTTGACCCTCCCACCTGAACTGGGCCTTGACGGAGGGTTATCAGCAGCACATACCTGACATTGAGAGCAAACAGCAGCTGCCAGGCTAGACAAATTGTTGATATAGACCTCCCTGAGCCAAGGCTTTTTTCCAAAGCCGTTTTTCCTAAGTGCAAATGCTTATGCAGGGAGGAGACAGCATCCCATGCCAACTGCTGGGAAACAAACACTTTTGTGTCCGGCAGAACCCACCACCCATCTAGTAGTTCCACCCCTATCGCTTCAGCTCGCTGGGTTCCTGAGTGACTATACGATGGGGGTTGTTCTTCCTGAGCCGGGGTCCACAGAGTAAGGCATGTGGCCTGTAAAGAAGGGGGATCCAAGGCTGCTGCCCTGGCAACTTGATCAGCTTTGTTGTTTCCTCTTTCAGTTATTGAAACCCCTTTCTGATGACCCATACATGCATAATGGCAACTTGTTTGGGGGCCCACACACTGTCCAACAAACACATAATTTGGGGTCATATCTGATGTCCTTTCCTCCAGCTGTAATGAGACCTCTTTCTTTATACAAAGCTCCATGCACTTGAACTGTAAGAAAGGCATATTTTGAGTCTGTGTAAATGTTGACACGTAGACCTTTTGCTAATTCCAATGCCCTAGTAAGTGCATGTAATTCTGCCAACTGAGCACTAGTTCCTGCAGGTAAGGGCTTGGCTTCCCATACATCATCAAGAGTAACTATGGCATAAGCTGCTTTCCTTACACCTTCATGGATAAAACTGGTTCCATCAGTAAAAAGGGTTGCATCCGGGTCGGAAAAGGGTTCATCTTTCAAATCTGGGCGACTTGCATAGGTTTCCTCTATAGTTTGCAGACAATCATGAGAGATCTCAGAGTCTGGTTCAGGCAATAGAGTGGCAGGATTCAAAGCATATGACTGAACAAGTTTGATGAAGGGGTTATGGGTAATAAACCCCTGATACCTCAACATACGTGGATTGGTAAGCCACAAATGGCCTTTCTGATCCAGCACAGCCCGAAGAGCATGGGGGGTGTAGATATTCAACTGCTGTCCAAAAGTAAGTTTATTTGCTTCCTGAGTAAGTAAAGCTGTGCCTGCTACAGCCTTAAGACAAGAGGGCCACCCTTTTGCTACCTGATCCAATTGTTTTGACAAATATGCAACTGGTCGACACCACGTTCCCATCTTCTGAGTTAACACCCCCACAGCCATATTCTGTTTAGTGTCCACAAATAAATGAAAAGGCTGTCAAGTCAGAAAACTAGGAGCCTGAGTCACAGCATGCTTCAATTCCAAAAAGCTGTTCTGTTCCTCTTCCTCCCACCTCAAGGGTTCCTTTTCCATTCCCCTTGGTAGCTTTATAAAGTGGCTTTGCTAACAATGCGAAATTGAGAATCCAAATGCGACAAAATTCTGCTGCCCCCCAAAAGCTCCTTAATTCCTTCCTATTTCGTGGGGCCGGCAATTGGCAAATGGCTTCCTTCCTCTCATGGCCCAAAGTTCTTTGTCCCTGTTGGATGTTGTAGCCCAAATATTTAACTTCCAATTGGACTAATTGGGCTTTGGTCCGAGAGGCCTCGTAGGCTTTCTCCTGTAGGAGGAGCAGTAGGGCTGCTGCATTGGCATGACAGGTTTCCTCCGTCTGGCCTGTGACCAACAAGTCAGCTACATCTTGCAAAACCACATCAGGTGGGGCAATGTCTAAAAGTTTCAAATCCATGGCTAATGCAGCTCCAAATAAGGTGGATAAGCCTTGATGCAAGCGTGTCCAAGCATATTGCTGCTTTCTGCCTGTGACTGGGCATTTGAAGGCAAACGAATGCTGACTTTTTTGATTGATGGGGATTTCAAAGAAAGCATCCTTTGAATCAATGACTGGAAACCATTTTCCTCTGCATGCCATTGAAGGCCCTCCTGTAAGATTCAGGTCTCCTGGGGCAGCTTGGTGGGGGGGATCCCTTGGCATCCTAGGGTGGTCATCTTCCCTTTCCTCAGGGGGTGGAGCCCAGTCCCAGTTGAGGCACTCCCCTCCCCAGTGGCCATGTTCGTAACAGATGGCACATCGGTTCCGTCCCAAGGGTGGGGGCCTGTTCCCCTCCCTAATTGCTGCCGCGAGCACTTCTGCTTTTTTTTTCTGCATCTTTTGATTTTTTTTTCTTTTCCTCCAACAAGTCTCTATTGACGAGAGGTTTTCTAGCTACTTCCATAAGCTCATTGAGGGGCTTCCCCAGTGCCCCTTCCAGCTTCTACAGCTTGTGTCAGATGACTGAGAAATAAAGGCCATAGCTAGCATCCGAGCATTTTCAGGAAGGTTAGTGGTTACCATAAATAAAAACCTCGGGGCTTTCGGCAGAGTTTAGACATTTTAGTGGCTGGCTTTCCTCCCAGCCGGACAACCCTTACAATTAACTGTTGATGATTACGTAGCAGAGTCAACTGGTGGGGGTCATAGGGGCTCCATCTCGGGTCCCTTGAAGGGAAGCGTTGCTCAATAAAGTCAGCCAGATTGGTGTGAGCAGGAACATCAGGTTCTAGAATGTTAGACACTGCAATTCTAATCTTCTCCCTCTCTTCAGACTGCTCTATCTCCTCTTCCTTCTTCTCCCAAAATTCTGGTGAGCTCAGAGGGTCCCCATGCCCTGTTCCTCTGACAGGACTTTCTTCTGACATCATAGAGGTCACACCGTCCAGCCCTCACTCTATCCACTCCACAGATGCTCGGCTTGTTGATGCCCTCAAGTCTCTTGAGCTACTAGGTGTAGCCCCCCTTTGGCATGGTCGTGGTGAGGGTCGTGGTGATCCTCTTCCTGTTCTGGCAAGTCTTCTGGGGCACCAGCTAGGATTGGTGGTCTCTGCTTGGGACATTTGGGGTGTGCAACCTGAACAGCCATAAGAATACACTGTTGGTCTTTTGCATTTGTTTTTTTAGCCAAGCTGTCTCCTCAACAAATTGTACTACACGTCAATATACAGATCCTGTTTGATCAGGATCAAACACTAACCTATGGACATTCAAAGCTATGTTGGGATCAAAAATTGCCTTTGTTAGGCCTCCCAAAACCAAAAGTGGGCCATTCAGATTCACAAAAACTTTTTAAGCTCATGCCTGCTTCACTCAATGCCATAGTCCTGAGTCACATATCCTTCTTTAAAATGATTTAACATACATTGTAAGGGGTCAAGGGAACACTGCTGCCCCCCCCAACTCCTCCCAGGGTACCAGACAACAAGGATTTAGCAATCACCCCACACAGGCTTCTGACCCAGGATACCGGATGGACACGGCTATCGTAGGGAAATGCAGTAGCCCCCCCTCAATCACACACACACATACACTAGACAATCCTCCCCAAACCTTTCACCTAGTGAGGGAGATCAGGCCTCACCTCCGGCTCAACAAGGAGTCCGGGTCTAAATAGGGTTCCCACAGTACTTGCCTCATGTACTTGGCTTCCCTCCTGCGATGCTGGCCAGCCTTTTAGATGCCTTTTAGATGCCTGGTCTCTGGTCCTTCTCTGGTGGTTCTTGGAATCGCCAAACGCTGCTGCCAGAGCCCTCTGTCGCTGGGAAGTCCCTCGGATCAAACGGGTCCGTTGGCGCCAGGGAGGTTCCCCCTGACAAGATGAGCTCTGACACCGGGGTGGACGTTCCAGAGGGTCCCAAAGACCCCTCAACTCCTGGCTGGCTCGCCAAAAATGTTGCAGCAGATTGAGGTTTGTAATCTACTTACGAAAGATCAGGACTTGAGACCACGAAGGAAGAGAAACAGGTTTATTGGATGCATCGAGTTCAGCGTGTTCACACACCAACATCTGAACTGTCCTGGCTACGCCCAGGGCAGTGATTTTATACCTTTAATCAAACTTCGTCAATCAGAGGGCGTTTAAAGAGGCGTATTCATACAAAACGTAAAAACCCCTGTTCAGAACAGGGAAGTACATCTTGGAAAAATACAAAAGCAGATATTCATACCAACAGTTTTCTGCAACTTCTCTGTACTATCTCTACCCCACGCCTGGCTTCCTGTGCCCCTCCTTTACAGAGTCTTGCCACACTGTTCAGCCCTATTTGTAATATGAGGAAGTTAAAAGTCAACTTTGGGACTCCAGGGCACTGGAGTAAAAGGCCAAACTAAAATGAATCTATAAGGTCCATTCTATTAAGACCACCTAACCTGGCCACCCACTGGTGGGTTTACCTGTGCAACCCATGCTGTATCAAAACCATTCTACAAAGCACCTGAGGGGAGGGCAAGAAGCAATGGGTGGAAACTAATCAAGGAGAGAAGCAACTTAGAACTAAGGAGAAATTTCCTGACAGTTAGAATAATTAATCAGTGGAACAATTTGCTTCCAGAAGTTGTGTATGGACTGAATAAAAAGTGACAGGAATTACCTGCCATGACTTAAAATTTGAAATCCTTTTTCCAAGATTCATTACGGCTAGTCTCACTCCTCCTGCACATAGTGCATGTAGTCCATGTGCCACAGCATAAATAGCATTGTAGACATTGTAACTTTCACCTGTCATGCTTGTTTGGAACACGTAGGGTGGCAAATTCCATAACTTCTCTTTTCCTGTACAGTATTTCTTCCATTTCACAAAATAGTGACTTGGTTTGTAGAATTCACAGCCAAAGACCCGTTCCCACCACAATGGGAGAATTGCATCTCCTTGTGAGTTCAAAGGATCCAAAGAGAGGAGGGAAATGATGAATTCTGAAACATCAACAGTGTGTTCCCTAAAATGCAGGGACCCATGGAAATGCTTTAAAACATTCCAACTGTCTTGAAGATGGTTTGTATAAGGTTTCCAAAAGGAAGTTACGATCCAAACTTTTGGACATAAACTTTTATCAAGTGAGTTCAGAGTCAAAAGAAATATTGCAATAATGTCAGGGTTTGCAAAGGAAAGAATAACTTCAACATTAGCCAATATTTTGGAATTTGAAGTGAATTTCTGGATTTCCAAAGGAGAAGCATTGTGTTTCACCATTTGAGTGAAGGCTAGGCAGATCCCCTTCTCCAAGAGCAATGGCCTCAGAGTCGAGATGAATCGTTCTCCATTGTCGCTATCCATGGCAATAAATCCAACCCAGTTCCACTGGAAATACAGGAGCAGCCAGACTAAACCCACAAATAGAGGCAATTCCTTGGGATTAATCCGGAAGGAGGAAGGATAAAGTCTTTGGTCTCCCTGCATGAACTCAAAGCCAAGACTGAGCTGAAAAAAGTGAGAATCTTCTTTAAAAGACAAAAGTAAAGATTGATGGTGACTTCAAGGATCACTATTGTCTGGTTTATTCACCCTATCAGTCAAGCTGAGTCATTTTGAGAGACAAGCTTCTTCCTTTCTTAGAAAGAGCCACAAATTAATATATTTTCACTGGTTTGATATTTCAAAATACAAGGAAAAAACCCTTGTACCTTCACATTTCATATAGAGAATAAAATGCAAAGGGAGAGTAGCTGTACTGCTATTACTATTACATAAGGAAAGAATTCATCTTGGAATATGACATTATATATCTCATATATTATGCAAATATATCTTGACACATAAAATATAAAAAGGTTTCCAACAACAGGATCAATTCTCTAAGTCATGTGCTATTGATATCTCCATTCCTTTTGGTGTCATCTTTGACTTTTCTGTTCACTTCCATAGATTGTCTACTCCATTACTGTATCTAAAAGATCCCCTTTACCTGTGGGACCTTGAAGATGCTGAAGATGGAGGCCATTGGCATTGAGTATTTGGGGTCATCACCTCCAATGATAGAGAGGAGAGTGTCCCGCTGGTCACATTTATAACCTGGAACCATTTGGTCTCGTGTGGAGAGCAGAAAGAGGCTGATCAAAGAAACTCTCTTGTTCCAATTGGCATTGTCATACATGTTGAAGCCCAGAGTGATGTTGGGGAGGAGAACCAGATCCTTGTTGATCTCTCTCACTGCAAACACTAGGGCCATGAACTGCTGGTAGTTGATGGGTGTGGGTCTACAGTGAGAGAAACATTGTGAAAACCATTACACCAAAGCTTGTGTGTGATGGTAGGTTTTGCCTTGTCTTCTTTCTTTGTGCGGTTTTCTTTGGAGCAGAAAGTCTCAAATATTAATGGATATGTCTAGTTCAATGAAAAGAAGGACTAGGGGAGACGTGATAGCAGTCTTCCAATATCTCAGGGGTTGCCACAAAGAAGAGCCAGCCCCACTACCCTCCAAGGCACCTGAGTGCAGAACAAGAAGCAATGGGTGGAAACTAATCAAGGAGGGAACCAACTTAGAACTGAGTAGAAATTTCCTGACAGTTAGAACAATTAATCAGTGGAACAACTTTCCTCCAGAATTTGTGAATGCTCCAACACTGGAAGGTTTTAAAGGGATGTTGGATAACCATTTGTCTGAAGTGGTGTATGGTTTCCTGTGTAGGCTGGGGTTTGGATTAGAAGACCTTCAAGGTCCCTTCCAACTCTGTTATTCTATTCTATTTATGGGTTTTTAAAAAGATGTTTCTTGATTAAACTTGGATAACTTCATAAGAAAGGAAAAAAGACTTTCTATCCATATCATAGACCATTTTATATCCCTCTATCATCACCCACTTCTTCACTTTGCTTTAGTGTTTGCAATCCTATCCAATTTCTCCTCTCGTAAACTAAACTTATTCTCTTAAGATATTTGTCATCATGTAATACTTAGAAATATGGGAGAAAAAAACAGGTTTGGGTCTGTGTTAATGTCTACGTAAGTTCCCCAAATGCAAGGTTTCATCAATAGTGACATCACCACACCTGTAATAGTGTTCCTGAATTGTGTAAGGTTGTGGCAGAACACAAAGGGTTTCTTAAGGTGTTGTATATTGTCACCCTCTATGTGGTTTATTGTCTTCCTGATGAAGAATTTTGGAAAGATCAAAAATCTAGCCTATTTAAGCAGCTTGGCTCTTTATAGAGAAAAGCACAAAGATCCTGACTATACTGGGAAGTTCAAACAGCACAAGAATAAATATTTCTGAGCAAATACAGCAAATAATGGTCTGGATATTTATGCTCCAGATAAAACTTACAAATATGGAAGAGAAAATGGGTAGGGGTCTTCGTTAAAGTCCAAATCAGGGTCCCAATAGTTCCCCAAATGCAGATTCCCACCAATAATGAGATCACCAGGCCTGTAATACTGTTCCTCAATCTTGTAATAATGTGGTAGCACACAAACAGTTTGCATCCTCTTAGCAATGATTGAAGGCAGGAGCCAGAAGAGCAGCAGCAGCAGGAAAGGCAACCAAATCATTCTTGTCACTTTCCCTCCTAGATCAGAAGTCAGGATTGTGCAGAAGTTGAACTGCAGGCTTCACTGGAGCTTCAACAGGATAAACTCAGGGCACGACATTTGGGTGGATTCAGAGAAAATATATCAGATATGCTTCCTCTGACCTGTATTTCAGATGTGGCCAAAGGGAAAGGGCAGCTGAGTCTCTTCAAACCCAGGAAGTAGCTCTTTGCAAGACAAGGTGAAGTGGCATTGTCTGCCCCCACCTGGAGAATTCTGAGCTTATTTTTAAAGCAGGTTTTATCTTGGAAGATGTTTGTGGCTTGAAATCCACTAGAGTATCTTAACAACTATTCTTCTTCTGATAATTGCAAGGAAAAGCAATAGTCCCGCCCACTTAGCATTCCATTTTGTTTGTGTACCAGAAAGGGAAAAACACGCTTGTGTCTCCTGTTGCCTATCACAGAGCAGCTGAGCTTGAAAGTCAAAGTGAAGAGAGTAATTCACTTAAATGAAACTGAGCACCTGAACCCCGAGGTGGAGTTTGGCCTGTTCCGTAGTTTGTTCCAATATGATGAGTGCTAATGGGTTGGGGTGGCACATGAAATTGAGTTTAACTCTGGCAAGTGTGAGTAATCAAACCAATGGTTGGATGGAATAGCTGGTTTATTTGTACCCCTTGGTAAAGGAAGAAAAGTTAGTTCCCAACTTCTCGCATTGTTCCTAACAATCATCAAGAGACTTTCTCAAGGTTTTAGGCTCCCTTAAACTCTACTGGAATGTCATTTAAAAACTGGTTAGAGCCAGAAAGGTTTGTCTGCTGTGCTTTTCTTGTTAAGTGGGCTTTCGTCATTGTTGACTGTTGTGGGAAAGATACCATCACTCCTCACGAACCTCTGGATCGGATGGGGTAACAAGAATGAATGCATGGTTTTGAATCAGAGGACCCACAACAAATAATGAAGTTCTTATTAACCAGAAAATGTTGGCAGGACTCCCTCCAAATACTGAGAAAGAGCCCACCCAACTACAGCTAAGACCTGCAAGGGAGACTAATACATAAGCAACAGAGGATGCAAGCATAGGTATGTGATGGGTTTCAAAATATTTTAGAACCTATTCTGTAGGTGTGGCCTGTTTTGTGGGAGTGGCTTTGTGGCCATGTGATTGGGTGGGCATGGCTTGGTGATTGTGTGACCGGGTTGGCATGGCCAACTTGGAAAATGTGATGAAACTCACTTAACAATGCTCTTGATTAGCAAATTTTGGGCTCAATTGTGGCCATAAGTTCTCTTTCTCTTTCTTTCTTTCTTTCTTTCTTTCTTTCTTTCTTTCTTTCTTTCTTTCTTTCTTTCTTTCTTTCTTTCTTTTTCTTTTTCTTTTTCTTTCTTTTTCTTTCTCTTTCTTCTTTCCTTCTTTCCTTCTTTCCTTCTTTCCTTCTTTCCTTCTTTCCTTCTTTCCTTCTTTCCTTCTTTCCTTCTTTCCTTCTTTTCTTCCTTCATTTTGTTTCTCTTTCTCCCCTTTCTTTCTTTCTTTCTTTTTTCTTCCTTTCTTCCTTTCTTTCTCTTTCCTTTTTTCTCTTCCTCTTCCTTTCTCTCTCTTTCTCTTTCTATCTTTCTCTCTCTCTTTCCTCTCACTCTCTATCCATTCCTTCCTTCCTTCCTTTCTTGTGTGCATCTCTCCCACTTCCTTCCTTCCTTCATTTCTTTCTCTCTTCCTTTCTCTCTCTTTCTCTCTCTCCCTCCTCTCTCCCACACACAGATCCCTTCAAATTATATTCATAGATATATTCTATGAACTAAAACCAGTGCCCAATAAATCCTATGATCACGGCATTATGTGTCCTACAAGGCAATTCACAGAGCTCCCAATTCAGCTTCTTACCGCTCTGGGGATTAACCGAATATGGTTAGTCATCTTGTTATCTCTTGGCCTTGGTTCCTGCCTTTTTAGCAGAGCAGCAGAGAGGGCTAATTTCAAACAGCTTTTTTTCCTTTTGCCAAAGCCAGATTTCTCTGCTGCTGGGTGGGTGACCTGGTGGGTGCCCGAAGGTATTGGGCATGCCACGGAAGGCATGCATGTCACACACACACACAGAGAGAGACACTGAATCATACAATGTTTATTTATCATGTCATAAATAACCATGTCACCCAAACCTTAATTTGTGACCCTCTAATTCAGGTAGCCTCTTATTCTGGAGGTTCACCCACTCATTTAACTAGGCCAGACTACATGCCTCAAAATACAATTTCAACTCAGATAAACACAGCCCCCATAATTCCTTAGCATCTTGCAGCAGTTTGAATCTAATTTTGGGTTTTTTCCCTTTACCATATAAACTTGGAAATATCAAAAATAATAAACATATCTGTAATAACATGTTTTCCATCTATACAGGGCATTGGACTTCATTAAGGCACTTTGAAAACATGAAAAACAAAGAACTGACCACAGGAATATTGTAAGCATTTCCAGAACTTGATAAGAAATTCTTTTATGCACAAATTCCTCCTTCACGTCATCATTTATTAGAAATCTTATCACATTCTAAAGAAGAACTTCTGGTACAATTGTTAGACATACCTATAACTGAATCCGAGAAGGTGGAGGGTACCGTAGGTGAGATTGACATTGAAGAAGGTGCCATAGGGGGTGTAGAGAATAGAGAACAACGGGAACCAAGAACAACTAGAGCTATAAACCCTAATTATAAAAGATAAAGATGGAAGGAACAAAATTGCTTTCAATTAATGTAAATGGACTTAATTCGGTAATCAAAAGAAGGAAATATTCCATAAATTAGAAAAGCTAAAAATAGAAATAATTTGTTTACAAGAAGTACATATTCAACAAAAATACGATTATTTATTAGTACAACCAAAACTTGGCAAAACTTTTACTTCCTTGGCGGACTGTAAGAAAAGAGGTGTGACTTTTTATATTAAAGATAAAATCCCAGCAAAACAAATTTATACAGATGAAGATGGAAGAATTTTGATGGTGGAAATTATGGACAATGCAAGGAAAATACTCTTAATTGCAATTTACGCACCTAACAAAAAATAGGATGGATTTTATAAAAAACTCGACAAGAAAAAAACTGACTTAGATTATGCTGATATTTGTATGATGGGAGACTTTAATGGCATTATAAATCAGAACATGGATCATAAAACCCATAAAACAATAAAATCTAATAGAAAACACTCCCGAAATCCTTCTTCAAGATGATGGATGAAATCAATCTAAAAGATATCTGGAGAGAAAGAAATCCTACTAAAAAACAATATATCTTCTACTCAATTAGACACTTATTCTCTAGAATTGATATGATTTGGGCCTCAACGGATCTATTTGGCAGTATACAAGAAGTTGAAATTGAACCAAATATTTGGGCTGACCACAACCCAATGACAATAAAATGGAGAGCGCAAAGAACAAGATCTAGATGGACTTTAAACAACACGATACTGAAGGAGAAAGTCTTTTTAAAGAAAATCAAAAAAGAACTGACTTTCTTTTTCAAAGAAAATAAAAAAGAAGACACATCCTTGCAGAACCTGTGGGATACAATGAAGGCCTTTTCTAGAGGCCTGATAATAGACTATACAAGAATGAGAAACTCAAAGAAAAGACAAACATCCAAAAATCTAGAAAAAGACTATAGTATTTTAGAAAAAAACTGCAGAAATTCCCACAAAAGAAAGAGACTAAAATAAAAATGGATATAATTAAACATAAAATGGACTTACTGGAAAAGGAGGTACTGGCACAAAAAATTAGAGGCGCTAAACAGAACTATTTTGAAAATGCAAACAAACCAGGTAGATGGTTGGCATATAAACTGAGAAAGGAGAGATAGATTAAGAAAATACAACTACTAAAAGACGAACAAGGACAAACCCACTATGGAAATACGGAAAAGAAGAAAATCATACAAGATTACTACGCTAAGTTGTATGAACAAGAGAATATAAAAGAGGAAGAAGTTAAACAATATTTAGAAAATGTTAATCTTCCCCTAATACCCAATGATATTAGAACTATGTTAGAAGGTAAAATAACAATGATGGAGTTAGCTGAAGCTCTTAAAAGACAAAAGAATAGGAAGGCCCCCGGTCCGGATGGCTTACCTGTGAAATTTTACAAAACACTAGAGGAATCCTTGTCTCTCCCCCTGCTAGAAGTTATGAATGAAGTAATGAGTGAAAGTAAAATACCCAACTCTTGGCTACAAGCATACATTACATTGATACACAAAGAGGAGGCAGATCATACACAAATCAAGAACTACAGACCAATTTCCTTGTCAAACTGAGATTACAAGTTATTTGCTTCCATACTGGCAGAGAGACTGAAAAAAAATATTTAAATGGGTTTATTCATTCGGATCAAAATGTTTTTTTACCCAAGAGACAAATTAGAGATAACATAAGAATAATCTTGGACACTTTGGAATATTATGAAGCTCACCCCTAAAAGCAAATGCCCTTGATGTTTCTTGACATGCAGAAGGCTTTTGATAATGTGAACTGGCTATTTATGATACAACAAATGGAACAAATGAACTTTGGCAAGAATTTTATTCAAGCTATACAAACAGTATATCACAAACAAATAGCTAAGATAATGATAAATGGAGAACTGACAGATCCTATTGAAATAAAGAAAGGTACGAGACAAGACTACCCATTATCACCACTACTCTTTGTCTTAATGTTAGAAATTTTAAACAGAAGAATCAGAGAAAAGGAAGAAATAAAGGGAATGACTATTAAAAAAGAAGAATATAAGTTGCAAGCGTTTGCAGATGATTTAGTTTTCATTCTCGAGGAGCCACTTAAATCTGCACCTAAATTGATAGAAAGAATTGAGGAGTATGAAAAAGTAGCAGGTTTGAAAATAAATAAAGACAAAACAAAAATCATGACAAAGAACATATCAAAAAAAAAAAGAAGAAATGGCAGAAATCTTGGAGATGCAAGTCACAAACAAAGTCAAATATTTGGGGATCTTTTTAACAGCTAGATGCAGTTCCCTCAAAGAGGATAATTATTTTAGATTGAAGCAACGAATTGCAACAGACTTGGTGAAATGGGAAAATCTTCAACTATCAATGATTGGGAGAATCTCCACAATCAAAATGAACATTTTACCTAGAATCCTATACCTGTTCCAGACAATCCCAATTAGGTTGGGGAAAGATTATTTTGAAGACTTAAATAAATTGGTGTTGAAATTCATATGGCAGGGGAAAAAAGCAAGAATAAAACCCAAAGTTCTGCAAGATGCTAAATCAAGAGGAGGGTTCGGATTACCTGACTGGGAGCTATACTACCAGGCAGCTAGTCTGATGTGGATCAAGGAATGGATAATGTTAAGAAATAGTAGGCTCTTGAATCTAGAGGGACACGATTTGTTGTTGGGATGGCATGCTTTTTTATGGTATAAGGGAACTAAAGCACATGGTTATTTTAGAAGGCACCATATAAGAGAGGCTTTGTTATTAAACTGGGAGAAGGTTAAGAGGCTACATTATTTAAAAATTCCAGTCTGGATATCAACCATTGAAGCTTTTTCATATTCAGTAATATACAAAAAGGAGAAAACAGTTAGATATGCTGAATTATTAAATACAGAGGGTGAACTCAAATCTATACAAGATTTGAAACAGGAAGGTATTAAAGTTAATTGGTATTCATATGTGCAAACACATTCTAGATATAATGAAGATCGAAAAAAGGAGGGTTTTTATGATAAAATGACTGAATTAGACAAAATCTTAACAGGTACCAATGAAAAAGTAATTTAAAAACTCTATGGCTACTTATTAGAGGTGAAACTTCAGGAGGAACAAGTCAAAGAAACTATGTTAGCCTGGGGGGAAAACTTTGGGCATGGGATTGAATTAGAGAAATGGCAAAAGCTGTGGACTCAAAACTATAAAATGACAATGTCAACTGTATATAAAGAGAATTTGTATAACATGTTTTACAGGTGGCATCTATCCCCAACGAGAATTGCAAGAATGTCTAAGAATAAATCTGAAAAATGTTGGGAATGTCATCAGACGCCGGGCACATACTACCACACGTGGTGGACTTGTACTGAAGCTAAAAGATATTGGACTAAAATCCACATGTGTTTGGAGAAAATGATACCTAAGCACATAGACTTAAAATTGGAACTCTTTTTATTGGGAATAATACCAGAACCATACAATAAGGACTTGAAATATCTGATCGTAAATGTTTTAACAGCTACCAGAATTGTATTTGCCAAAAATTGGAAAAACGAAAAAGTACCATCACAGGAGGAAACTATTCGGAAAATAATGGAATGTGCCGAAATGAGTAAGCTTACATTTGAAATTAGAGAACAAGAGGATGAGCAATATTATAAAGTGTGGGACTTGTTTTACCAATGGTTGGATAAAAAAATCTGGGAATGAAACTGTTTACTTATGTAGTAATAGAAAGTTATAGTTATTGTTATGAAGTTCTTTTTTTCTCCTTCTTATGATATAGAGCACTATTCATATGATATATAAAGGACAATAATGATCTTAATGTATAAGAGTGGGATGAGTTGAAGACTTTGGTATAATTGTATGTAGTGACCATTTTATATTAGAAAGATCTTTGTATATTAAATGGACCAATGATAATGTAATGAACAATTGATATACATATGATTTGAAATATTTAACCTCTATATGGATTAATAATTAATAATGGAGAACTACTCTTTGAACTCTGGATGATTGGTGGCATTATGGTCAATTGAAAATATGAATGTATATTATAAATTAATGGGAATTCTTTGTTCTAATCTCCGCTTTTTCTCCTTGGAGATAGGTGATATTATAATACTTTAAAGACTTATTGTTATTTGATAGATAATTATGAATTCAAGGAAATAAGGATTGTTACAAATGAAAGAATATTAATGGTAATTTGAACACATAATGCTCAATGACAGAGAAATATTCAGTTATGTTTAATGCAAAACCAGTGATGTTATTCTTAATCTTAAGAATTGATGCACAAAAACTTGTAACCAAACGACATGCTTGATGAAATGGAGGAAAGATGTTTTTTTTCTCGCTCTTGTATGTGTTGTTTTGTTTTTTAAGAAAAAGAATAAAAATATATATTAAAAAAGAAAACTTATCACATTCTAAACATGCTACAAAGACAAATATAAATAAGGAAACTCCTTGCATTAGTTAGAAATTTTTGTTTCTTACTACATTTTCTTTACAATTCAGATCAGGCCTCAGCAGAATAATGTAGCATTTGGGGAAGAAGATACAAGCCAAGAGAGCAGCTCCAGAGGCCAAAATGGAGAAGATCTCCACAGCCACCATGGACTTCCCTTTGGTACTCAGATAGGTGGGGAGGAAGGAGATCCAAACACTGCAAAAGACCAGCATGCTAAAAGTAATGAACTTGGCTTCATTAAAACTATCAGGCAATTTCCTAGCTAGAAATGCCACTGTGAAACTGACAAGGGCCAAAATTCCTAGGTAGGCAAGGACAATGTAGAACATTAAAGTTGAGCCCTGCTTACATTCCAAGATGACCTCTCCAAATAAGGAGTGGAAGTCCAAGTTGGGAAATGGAGGAGAGGTTCCCAGCCAGGTGGCACAAATAAGTGCTTGGACCAGAGGACAGGCTATGACAATGGAGTTGGTCAGTGGCTTGCCTAAGAGTTTCCTTGTCCTGTTCCCTGGCTTGGTGGCCATGAAGGCCAGAACCACCATGACAGTCTTTGCCAACACAGAGGAAACTGCAAGGGAAAAGAGAATGGCAAAGGCAGATTGTTGTAAGAGACAGGTGATTTTCCCTGGTTGACCAATGAAGAGGAAGGAGCAGAGGAAGCAGAGCAGGAGGGAGACCAGGAGGATGTAGGTGAGATCTCGGTTGTTGGCCTTGGCAATTGGTGTGTCATGATGTTTATAGAAAATCACCAAGACTGCAAAAGTGATCCCAGAGAGAAAAAGAGCAAGAAAAACTAAAATGTATCCCATGGTGTCTTGATAGGCAAGGAAGTGGACCTTCTTGGCAATGCATTGGTCTTTGTTCTTGTTGGGAAATTGGTCTTCTGGGCAGGGTTCACATTGAGCTGCGTCTGAAATGAAAAGGTTCAAGGTTCAAGGTTTATTACACTTGTATGCCGCCCTATTCCCGGAGGGACTCAGGGTGGCTAACAAACCGAAGGGGAAGGGAGTAATACAGACAAAAAAGCAATAATAATAATAATAATAATAATAATAATAATAATAATAATAATAATAATAATAATAATATCAGTATCAATAATATGACTCACTGCCACATAGTTGGATCATAAAATGCTTAGAAACAACTGGCATTAGCAAAAATATTACATCCTTTACTGAAAAGGCGATGAAACAATGGAGAACTGAGTTGGCAGTGGGAAATGAGATCTACGGAATGGTTAATATCAAGCAAGGAATTTTCCAGGGTGATTCACTTTCACCTCTTCTCTTCATCATCGCAATGATCCCACTATCAGTAATCTTAAAAAAAATGAAATTAGGCTACCAAACAGCCAAAGAAGCTGAAAAAATTTCACATTTACTATATATGGATGATTTGAAACTCTATGGAAAGTCAGAAATAGAAATCCAATCATTGACAAACACAGTCCGAGTATTCAGCACCGATATTTCAATGCAGTTTGGCATGGAAAAATGCGCCACTGTATCCATAAAAAGGGGCAAAATCACTGCATGTGAGGGAATTGAAATGCCCAATGGCCAATTAATTAAATGCAAAGAAAATGAAGCCTACAAATACTTAGGCATTCTGCAGTTGGATAACATCAAGCATGGAGAAGTAAAAACTATTGTCAGGCAAGAGTACACCAACAGAGTTAGGAAAATTTTAAAATCTAAATTGAATGGTGGAAATACAATCAAGGCCATAAATACCTGGGCAATACCAGTTATAAGATACACAGCTGGTATAGTTAACTGGACACAAGCTGATTTGGACCTTTTGGACCGAAAAACCAGGAAACTAATGACAATGCACTACAGTTTACATCCACGTGGTGATACTGATAGACTATATCTGCCCCGAAAATCAGGTGGCAGAGGATTATTACAAGTGAAGCAAACAGTTGAAGAAGAAAAACATACACTGGCTGATTATTTAAAAGAAAATCAAGAACATCTATTAATCGAAGTAAAGAACAAAAATCTACTGAAGGCCCAACAGACGAAACAAGAATACAGAAAAGATGTGATAAAATCAAGAATGGAGAGTTGGCAGAACAAAGCACTGCATGGCCAATTTCTGGAAAAAATAAAAGATAAAGTGGACAGTGAACAAACTTGGTTATGGTTAACAACAGGTACATTAAAGAAAGAAACAGAGTCACTAATCCTGGCTGCGCAAGAACAAGCTATCCGCACAAATGCCATTAAGGCCAAAATCGAAAAATCCTCTGATGATGCCAAATGCAGACTTTGCAAAGAAGCTGATGAAACTGTTGATCACATACTCAGCTGCTGTAAAAAAATCGCGCAGACTGATTATAAATTGCGGCACAATTCAGTAGCACAAATGATCCATTGGAATTTGTGCAAAAATTATAATATCAAAACAGCAAAAAACTGGTGGGAACATCAGCCTGAAAAAGTCACCGAAAATCAGATGGTCAAGATCTTGTGGGATTTTCGCATACAAACCGACAAAATACTGGCGCATAATACACCAGACATCACACTGGTTGAGAAAAATAAGGTCACAATCATAGACATCGCAATACCAGGTGATAGCAGGGTCGCCGAGAAGGAACATGAAAAAATCGCGAAATACCAGGATTTAAAAATCGAAATTCAACGACTATGGCACAAACCAGCAGTGGTAATTCCAGTGGTAATTGGCACACTGGGTGCTATTCCAAAAGCACTGGAATTACATTTAAAACAGTTAAAAATTGACAAAATCACCATCAGTCAAATGCAAAAAGCCGCACTGCTTGGATCTGCACGCATATTACGAAAATACGTTACGACGTCCTAGGCCCCTGGGTGGGGCCCGACTAGTAACCAATGCCAAATCCGGTGAAACAACTGGTCGCTGTGATACAATTGAATAATATCAGGACTTAAAAATCGAAATTCAACGACTATGGCACAAACCAGCAGTGGTAATTCCAGTGGTAATTGGCACACTGGGTGCTATTCCAAAAGCACTGGAATTACATTTAAAACAGTTAAAAATTGACAAAATCACCATCAGTCAAATGCAAAAAGCCGCACTGCTTGGATCTGCACGCATATTACGAAAATACGTTACGACGTCCTAGGCCCCTGGGTGGGGCCCGACTAGTAACCAATGCCAAATCCGGTGAAACAACTGGCTGCTGTGATACAATTGAATAATATCAGGACTTAAAAATCGAAATTCAACGACTATGGCACAAACCAGCAGTGGTAATTCCAGTGGTAATTGGCACACTGGGTGCTATTCCAAAAGCACTGGAATTACATTTAAAACAGTTAAAATTTGACAAAATCACCATCAGTCAAATGCAAAAAGCCGCACTGCTTGGATCTGCATGCATATTACGAAAATACGTTACGACGTCCTAGGCCCCTGGGTGGGGCCCGACTAGTAACCAATGCCAAATCCGGCGAAACAACTGGCCGCTGTGATACAATTGTACAACAACAACAACAACAACAACAACAACAACAACAACAACAACAATAATAATAATACAGAAACAATTTAAAAGCAGTCAACAGCCACACAATTCGAGTGGGGAAGGGAACTCATCAGCCCCAGGCCTGTTGGAACAGCCAGGTTTTGATGGCTTTGCGGAAAAGTCTTTGTCTAAAGATTTCTTGAGCAACTACCATGCATATTATTCCTCTTGGATAAATGATATGAGTGTTGCCTTTCTGCTATTGGTCTACCCACAAAGGGAGTGATGAAAGAACCCTCTGACCAATTTATGGGGCACCAAGATGAGAAAATCATCCTTCATTTATGATGATCCTGGGGATAGATTAGCCAGAGACAAGGATTTGTTCAGTTCCAGCTGTCCATTCATTGTGCACTTCCATGAGTAATGTGGCTTTCAGTCTGATATTTCTGCCTGTTCCCCCCCCCCCTATTTTATAATGGAAGACTGATAGATCTATTATCCAGAAATGTTTCTGTTTTGTTTGTGTGTATTATCCCTAATTTAACCTCTCTGCTTTTTACCTCATATCTGTTCATTCAGATGTTTTTTTCTCCCTCCTACTCTATCAAATAGACATAAATAGATGAATGTCCTCTTTCCCTGGCAGGTCTATTTTCTCAGAGGTTGATAGAGCTGGAGGAAGGTGCACATTTTGAATAATAAAAATTAAAGCTTGGACTGCACACACCCCTTCCTCAGGAAATATTGGAAGGTGGTTTTTGCAATTGTATGTTAGAGTAGGAGTGGAAATCCTAGTTGGTCATTCATAAATTATGCCCTAAACCTATCCTGCCTGGAACTGCTAAGGATCGGGAAAGGTGGATTCTGTGGCCAGAGCAGTTTATATCTGTAAACTGAAAGGTTTTGCTGAAAGATTTGATTTCATGTCAATCATATAAAAATGACAACAATAAGAAAAATGACTTAATGAATGTCTTCTTTAATCCTGGAATATTAACATTTGAAATCTTGTCTACCTGTCTTGTTAGAAATGGTGCCTCCTGGACAAGCATCACACCAATAGCAGCAAACCTGTTTGCCCTCTGGAACTCTTCTTCTCTCTCCTGCATGGCACCTCTTTATGCCACACCTGGCAAAGGGCACTTTCTGGAAGAGAAAAGAGAAATACTTGAGATGACCTAAGCAATGAACCTGCTGCATTGATTCTTTTCCCCATTCCTATTTCCCTTCCTTATTCCTATTTCTATGTTCCGAATCTCTTCTAAAATATATATTGCCACTGTCTATAAGAAATCAAACAGGTAATCAGGACAGTGGGATCTCTGACACACCCATGGATGTAGGTAATTGGATCCGGAATCTCAGTCTGCAGAAGAAGACTTGTGATGGGACAAGAGCATTTCTAAAAGAAAAAATCCTGAGGATACAACTGACTGGAAATGGTCCATGGAAATCACTGTTACTTGCTGCAATTGCAACCTGTGCTTCAAGTAGAAGTCATTCCAAAATCTAACCCTTGATGGAATGACACAGATCAGATATGTCATTGTATGACTGCCATATTTTCTGACTCAATCGATTATTTGTCAAATTAGAAACGTGTTCTGCATCTTAGGAAGGTAATGAATCCTTCTCTGAACTTACAGCATGTCCTTGCAGCTCACCATTGTGGCCCAGATGATTCCATCAGAGTTAATGGTGAAATCCTGGCCTGGGAGAGCCTCAGGATTTACTTGCCCAACTTTTATAGGGATAAAAGATTTATTTGGGAAGAGAACCCAATTGAGAAGATCATAACGAGCAGCTCCCAGTCCATCTTCTGAGAAGGAAACTTCATCTCCAGCACTGTTATTGAACTGCATAGTCCTCAAATAGACAAGAATCTGAAATAAAGGAGACCTTCATAAATTGGAGTATTTGGACTAGAGCTACAAATGAGGCATCATGGCTTCTATCATTGCGTAAAGGACATCTTGAGGAGATGAGTTTATACTGGAGAAGTTATTTCCATCTCTTGGTTGTTATATGAGGAATGAGGTGTATTTAACTCTGAAACTAAAAGCTTTCTCTTTATTACTGGGCATTGTTTCCAACTCAAATTTCATCAACATACAAGAATTTTAGTCCCACATCTAAATTAAATTTTAAGATTTTTCTCCTGTGATACTTTGCTCCATACACTTTCAAAAAGTTACTTTGGTCCAGGTCTTGTTAACTGATAAATCAATGTTTGAAAAAAATAATAATCATTTCCATCAGAACCCTGGAAAATTCCACTGATTTTCTCTAGCTCATTCTCAAAGGCAGCAGAATGCATGAACAAGGTTTGCTTCATTAGACCATGTGGAAGGAAGCATCTGACCAAGTGAGTCACTTCACTATTTAGAGAGGTTCAACATTTTAGCCTTTAATGCAGAAAATTCTGATGAATTTCACCCCAGGAACCCATTAGGACCACTTTGAATCTTGCTCTGTGCTGTGGTTGTCATAGAAAAAGAATCACACTATTGGAAGAGAGATTGGAAGTCTTCTAGTCCAACCCCTGCTCAAGCAACAGACACTCTACAGTTTTAGACAAGTGGCTATCCTGTCTCTTCTTCAATGACTCTAGCAATGGGGAACCCACGACTTCTAAAGGTAAACCGTTCCTTAAGAAATTTCCCTGTCAGGCCTGCATTTATATCCCTTTTAGGATGTTTGGCCTGCCACACTCTCTCTTATTTCATTATGCTGTTTCATTAGTGTAGTAGTTGGGAGGGGGAATAGAAAGGAGTAGAATTGTGGAATGTGTTGTTGTCATTCTTTTCTAGAAGCCAAGGTCATCTTTTGTCTCTGCACCTTTGCACCTGACCGGAACCAGCTGGGTGGAGATGCCAGAGTGGAAGAAGTTTGGACCATGTGATGGATTTGTGGGCATGGGGACAAGATCATGAACTTTCAACTGGGTGGGAATCCTATGTAATTTGCAGAATTGGGATTCCACAGATGTGCCAAGATGTCTGACTTATTAAATTGGAACTTTAGCGATCATTTTGCCTTGGACTCTGATTTAATTCTGCATGATACTGACATTCCCCTTAGTTCTAGGTTGCTTCTCTCCTTGGTTGGTTTCCATCCATTATTAATCAGAAGCTGTTTTGACACAGCAAGCTGAGTAGCACTGAGTAGCACATCTGGAGGAGGGCCTTCTCTGTGGCTGCTCCAGCCCTCTGGAACGACCTCCCCGTGGAGATCCGGACCCTCACCACCCTTCAGGCTTTCCGCAAAGCCGTCAAAACCTGGCTGTTCCGAAATGCCTGGGGCTGATGAGTTCCCACCCCCTCTCAAATTTGTGTGGCTGTTGGTTGCTTTTAAATTGTTTTTGGATTTTGTTTGTTTGCCTTTTGTTTTTGTCTGTATTATCCCTTTCCCCTTTGATTTGTTGGCCGCCCTGAGTCCCTTTGTGAATAGGGCGGCATACAAGTGCAATAAACCTTAACCTTAACCACAACAAATGCTTAACTAAAAAAATGAGCAGGGTCTCAGATGAATTGTTATGAGAGTATGCAGATATTTAATCAGTAACTGAAGTAATTCATATGCAGAGCTTCCAATCTAAGCATCTATGGACTGAGTCAAAAGCCACAAAAATTACCTGCCATGATTGGACATCTGAGATCTTCTTTCCAAGGCTCATCATAGTTGGTCCAACTCTGGATCCATACATTGCATGTAAAGCGTGTGCCACAGCATAAACAGCATTGTAGATATTATAACTTTCTCCTGTCATGCTCTGTTCAAAAGTGTAATTGGGTAGATTCTGCACATTCTCCTTTCCAGTACATTGTTTTTCCCCCTTAGGAGGGATATTTCCTGATTTATGGATCTTACAGTCAAAGACTGTTTCCCACCATGGAGGGAGAAAGACATCTCCTTTGGGATTCAAGGGGTTTAAAGACAGGAGGAAGTGGCCGAATTCAGAGATATCCCCGGAGTGGTCCCTAAAATGCAAAACCCCATTCAAAAGATTTATATATTGCAAGGTTTCTTCAGATTCTTTCATGCCAAGTTTCCAATGGGAAGTGAAGATATAAACTTTCCTTAATGATATTTTTTTTATTTTTTCAATTAAATGTACCGCTGCTATTACACTGCCACAAACAGTTGACTCTCCAAACATAATAAACACTTCTGTTTTAGACCAGGTGAGGAATTTGCGAATAAACATGTTCCGAGTGCTTACAATATCATCCAGTTTCAGCATTAGAGTGAAGGCCAGGCAGATCTCCTTCTCCTGGAGCATCGGCATCAGAGTTGAGATGAAATGTTCTCCCCTGTCATCTTCAGGGGCTACAAGCCCAACCCAGTTCCACTGGAAATGCAGGAGCAGCTGGACTAAACCCACATACTGAGGAGATTCCTTGGGATTAATCCGGAAGAAGGAAGGATAAACTCTTCTCTCTCCCTGAGAGAACTCAAAGCCAACACCGAGCTGGAGAAAAAAGAGATTATTTTTTCAAAGGCAAAGTAAAAGTTGTATGCTGACTTTATTAGTGACCATTGTGTGGTTGATGGCCCTCACAGTCAGACTGACTCTCTTTGACTGGCAAAATTAATCTTCGTCCCTTCTTAGCCATTTGTATTGGTTGTGGTATGTAAGAAGTCAAGAGAAGAAACCAACAGATACAGAGAATGAATGGCACTAAAATAAGGCTACCCTTTAATAAAGAATAACCTACGAATCACAAGTTCATTACATTCCCCCCTCCAACAAAAAACTACTTTTAGTTTCATCTTTGGCTTCTGTTTGTCTATTCCACACCGAATCTTACTTGTGGGACCTTAAAAATGCTGAAGATGGAGGCCATCAGCCTTGAGGACTTGGCACTGAGACCACCAATTATGGACAGCAATTGGCCTTGTGAGGAGAGCATGGAGAGGCTGTTTAAGGAAATAATGTTCTCCCTCTGGAAATGCCCATAGATGTGGAAGCCAAGGGTGATGTTGGGGAGCAGAAAAAAATCCTTATTGACCTCAGAGACAGCAAACATCAATGCTAGGAACTGCTGGTTGTTACTGGAGATGAGACTGTAGTGAGAAAAAACATTGGAGAACGTTATCGGAAAGCTTGTGCATGTCTGTAGAATTAGCTTCACTGATTGGGAGACTTTTGAGGGCAGAAACTCCCAATTTTCAGTGGGTTAACTTGGATGAGTTTAATGAGAAAGGAGACAAGACTTTCCATAGATATCATGGACTGTTTTTTACTATCTATCATCCCTACCTTATTTACTTTGCTGCAATGGCTCCCCTTTCACCATAATTCTTCAAGGTCTCTCTTGGAGCAGCTTCTTCAAGTATGGTAAGGATTGCTTAGCACAGGACTACAGTGGGGGGCCACCTCATAGATTTTCTGAAGGCCTTTATTCACCACCAGTGCTGATTCCAAAACTGAGAGGAAATTTTGTAACTCCTGAACACTTGAAGAGTATTGAGCTTTTATTTGAGTTTTCTACCACAAGTTACTATTCAGATTAATATTACCATTTCACTTCATCACGAGGCCAGCACAGCCTCCCTCTGCAATTTTTTTAAAAATATTTTTATTGAACGTTTTAATCTTTAAAAACAGAAAGAAAAAGCACAAGAAGAAAAAACAAAAAAATAAAACATACATAATAATATAAAGTAATTATACAGCCTTCTCTACTGGCTTTTATGTTTAGCCTTTATAGTTCTTCATTCTGCATTTCCTTCTTATTACTTTTACTTTGTCCTATAATACAACAACAGTAGTGCTAACACTTATAATAATATTATTATTTATATCACCATATGTTTACATTCTCTATTTTCTGTTTTGGCTTCTGTTTTCTAGCCACTTATCAATTCTATTCCATATTTCATAGAAATCCGATTCTTCTCTTTCTTTTAGTTCTATTGTAATTTTGTCCATCTCTGCACATTTGAGTACTTTTCTAATTATTGTTTCATCTGCGACTGTATTGATTTTTTTTTCAGTTTTGTGTGAAAGCAATCCTGGCTGAAGAGAGTATGTGTATGATTATGTATTGAGATTGTTTATCCATTTTTTGGTCTAATAGTCCTAATAAGAATGCTTCTGGATTCAGTATCTGAGAGGGATTTTTGTAATTCCTGAACACTTGAAGAATATTGAGCTTTTATTTGAGTTTTCTACCAAATGTTACAGTTCAGATTAATATTATAATTTGACTTCATCATCCTTCCCTTCTCATTTTTGTTGTTTATCATCTTCCTGAGGAAGAGATTGAGAGTTCCAGCCTTTTTAAAGAGCTTGCTATTTTACTGAGAAAAGCACAAAATGTGCACTACACCAAGACACTGCAAATACTAGAAGAACTATTTCTGAAAAGTCCCTGAATTTAAAGCAAACAGAACATTTAGCTGCATGTTTCCCCCTCAGCGGAAACTTACACATTACGTAAAAGAAGATTCACTGTATTAAAGTCTAGGACAGGAGACTTGAAAATGGTTCCCAAGGGCAAAATCCCACCAATAATGAGATCACCAGGCCTATAGTAGCTTTCCCGTGTCTGAAAATAATCCCTGAACACAGAACTGATTTGCAGCCTCTTCGCTGTAGTTGGAGCCAGGAGCCAGAAGACCATCAGCATCAACAGTAGCATGACTCCTGCCCAGTCATTCTTCACACACATATGGTTTGCAGCCTTTTCAGAGAAGTTGCAGATAGGAGCCAGAGGAGGATCAGGAATACATGACTCTTATTATCTTCCCTCCTAGAACAGAAATCAAGGTTTATGCAGAAACTGATTTGAAGGTTTCTCCTGAAATCTCACTTTAACAGAGCAGATGCCACCTGTGCCACCTGGATGGCACCAGGACAAATTCATATGAACCATGCTTCCTCTTACCTGTGTTTGGGCTGTGACCATGAAGGAAACAAAGACATTCAAGTCTCCTGAAACCTAAGAAATAGCTCTTTGCCCGGCAGGCTAAGATGACATCTTCTGCCCCCATCTGAAGAACCCAGAGATATTTTTTAAAGCAGGTTTTATCTTGGAAGATTTTTGTGTTTAGAAATCCACAGGGGATACGCTAAGTATTACTGTGCTTCTAATAATTGCAAGGGAAAGCAATTGTTCTATCCATGTAGCAATAGCACCAGAAATGTAAACATGTTTATGTTTCTTGTAATGCACAGAGCAGATGGAGTCATAGTGAAATAGTGAATTTGACCTCCATGAAACTGACCCCCAGGAAACAAGATGGAGTTTGGCCTGGTCCATAGTTAGTCAGCTATTATTAGAATAATGGGGTTTGGTGACATACAACTATCAGTTGTACCCTTGTAACTGTGAGCAGTCATGCCAGTGTTTGGATGGAATAACCAGTTTTTTAATGACCACACAGCAGGGGATGAAATTAGGAACTGGGATAACAAAGAATGGGTATATAGTGTTATGTGAGTCTCTCCTTCATTGGAGGTTGGTTCCATTCAGTGTTGGTTGCAGGAGTGAGATTGAGCCCAATCCATTGACTTTCAGGATGCAACTGAAAAGCCTTCTCAGTTTGAGGTCGTATGCTGATAATATTCAGTTGGACAACCGCTATTTGACCAAGCTGTGCCATCAAGGTTTTGCCCTAGTGCATGAAGGTTGGATGGGAAGGAACAGTCTCAATTTGAATCCTAGCAGCTGTGTATAATAGGTCCTCTTAGAAGTGGAATTTTTCATCTTTGGTTCAGCATGAAATTGAACTGTAATTACTAGGATTCTTCTTCACTCTAGGGTCTACCTGGACTATTAGTTTCTGCTGAAAGAACATTATGGTACCGAACTCAAGATTTTTGTAAATGTTGTATCACATGCAAAGCATTGAAACCAGATGTCATTCAAATTAGGCTGATTAATTACTAGTCATACAAACGGGTACCTACTGAATAAATGGTTAGCACTATCTTGGTGTTAGATGAAAGTCAATGAAATTCATGAGGGATTGAACTTAGTTCTTTTGTGGCTATGTTGAGATGTTAGGCCTCTTTTGACTCCATGCCCAGATTCTGTCACTCCTCTAATAGTTTAAGTTTGTTAAACAGAATAAAATTGAGGTGTAGAGAATCTCAGGACCCATATGAGCAAGAGAGAGGATAGAGACAAGAGTGGTGCAAAAATGGAGGCCGAAAGTCAGGAGTTATTTGGAACAAACCTATAGTTGAGAGGCACCCAGCATGTATTCATCCCTGAGAGATGGAGTTGTTCACCCACCTATGAAGGATTACTTGGTTTGGCTCGTACTCAAGAAGCAATTGCTGGGTCACATCACATTGTACAATTTTGGTGGACTTTGGACAAACCCTCATTTCTGTGAAGGTTCAGGACTGATATAGGATGGAAATGGTATTGGTTGCAATTTTACATGAACTTTTGAAGGAGCAGGATGCAGTACATCTATTATGGATCAATGTGACAACTTGGTGGTCTTTAATATTATCAACCACCAAGCATGGGCAGTCAGGTGTCCAGGAAATACAAATTAAAATAGGCTTATTGTGTGCTGATGCTCTCTAGAAGAATCTGATCTACTAACATCACCATTGTCATCATCAGCCATTCTGTTGTGTTCGACCCTTGGCCTCTCACACTACGTAGACCAAAAATCACTGTTGTTGACACTCACTTGAAACCCCACCAGCCATGGGTGATCAGAAGATTTCCGCAATACTACATAGACTGCATGAGAAAAGCAGAATGGATGACATTGTCAAATGGCTCCATAGCTCAAGTAGAGAAATGGCCACCATTTTCCAAGTGATCAAAATTGAATGATGTCTCTAGTGGCTGCTTACAAAATAATGCTGGACGCGTTTGCTAAATGAAAATGTTGCAACAATTATGGAATGATTCCAGTTTTTGTCCAGTTTTTACAAACCTGTCAATGTTGTGAAGGTGATAGGTTGCAAAGTTACTTTTTCATTATCATTGTTCAACAAGGACCAATCAATGTTTGTGTGGCTATTACAACTGCTTAATCCTTCATCCCGCTCTCCCTCTCAAAACCACTCTGGAATGAAATGCAGGACCAAAAACCGATAATCAAACTTCATGGCAATTTTTATTGTTAAGGGTGCAACCTGGATAAATCCTGTCCAGAAATTAGGAGGAACACTTGAAGACAAAAAGATGCACTTATATTTATCCATTTCAGAAAAGAGGAGAGAATCATATATGCCTAAGTAATAGAGGATGTAAGTGCACATATTCATAATGAAGAAAATATCTAGTTATTTCCTCACCCTTATATTGTTACTATCTTTAACCAAGAAGTCTTCTCTTAATAAAATAACATATCAGTTACATTTCCATAGACATTTTGTTGAAGCTGATTGGAAACCAGAGAATTTTATTTTGCTATTCTATGGGCTAATTCACATATATTTCTCCTATGTTTCTATTTCTTGCATGAGAGGCCATTTGGTGGAAATGGAGATGTTATCATCAACACAACAATTGTGTTGTACCCAGAACTGGTGGTTCTGCTCAAAGTCAGTCATGTCTTGGTCACTTCTCATTTGGACTCCTGCAAAGTGGTTTTTTCCCCTTTTAGACAGTGTTCCCTGAGCTTGTTCTCAGAAGTAGCTGCAAGGGTACTGCAACCCCTGGGAACAACAATAGCTCACAACCCTCATTTAACCCTCAGATAAAACTAACAAAGATGAAAGACAAACTACAGAATGAAGATAGCACCAACATAATGTATAAAATCAGTGGAAACAATTGCAACCAGTTCTATGTTAGATGAACAGGACGGCACCTGAAAACAACTGGCAGTCAAGTGACATAAACTAGAAGTCCCTAGTCTTGAGCCATGTCGAAAATGAACAATATTACTTTGACTGGGCCAAATCCAAAATTATTGATCATGCCAAAACCCATCATATACGTGAATTCATTGAACTCTGACACTCTACAAAAGGCTTCATTGATAAACACATTGATTTAGAAGCAACATATGTACTTATAAGAAACAGGTCCATCCAAATGACTAATGACAGAACTGACCACCTCTTCACCAGTTTGTGCCTCACAAGCAACCCGTCATGCCACCAACTGACCACAACACCACATAAGGCTGTTATCAAGAGAAGACAAACAGAACAAGACACTTCACCCAAAGTCCCACTGAAGATGTTACATAGTTGGGTAATGAAATGTCCAGGAGCTAAATGGGAAACTTGGAGAAGAAATCACTGCCACAATCTAAACCTGAGCTATGAATATTTTCTACTGTTCCATGTTGCAATGTTTTTGCATTGGAACTACACTTGAACACCCCTTGAAAACTGCAGCTGGTCCAAAATGAAGAGGTGTTCACAGTATTGGGAATTTCTATGTTCACTCATATTAGATTTCTGTTCCATGAGCTGCATTGGCTCCCAGGTTCCTCCAAGGTACAATTCAAGGTGCTGATTATCACCCTTAAATAACTACATATCACAGGACTGTGTGATTGACAGGTGCCTCCTGACTTAAATAAGGAAGCTGGGATGAATCTCATGCCCTGGATGACGTTGATAGGAACATGCACTCATTAGGGAAATTAGATTGTGATCCTGGGCATGGGTAGAATTATTCTCCTGGAGACTAGGTACCCACACATATCTCGTAGAGCACCATGGTTTACCAGGAAAGCACAAGCGATGAAATGTCACAAGAGATGATAACATACTGCATACAATTAGGGAATATTTTGCTCATCCATCTTAGGAAAATTTCTCCAGACATGGATGAGGAAGTATAGAAAATCCATACATGAGGGGGATTTAAACTCTACCATTTCAAAGAGAATTAAATAGTGGTAAGCAATTCTATAAAGCCACAGATAACTATGGAAACAATAATATTTGCTTAAAACACTAATACTGAACACATTACTTTAAAGTACAAACTTAAAAATGAACTAAATTAAAATAATAAAATGAAAAAAAATCCTCCTTGTCATAATAAACACATCTTGATGAACAAGCTTCCCATCAAATCAGAGGATGAACATCACTGAGGACACTTTGAAAACACGATAAACAAAGCCTGGATGATACTTGCAGACCACTGAAAAATTGTAATCAGTTGCAGCACTTGAGAAGGAATTATTTAATGGACAGGTTCCCCCTTGTTCTCAATATTTTTTTTAAAAAAAATCATGTTCTAAACATGCCTCAAAAACAAATATATATGAGGTCAATTCCTGTATTAGTTAGAATTTTTGTTTCTTACTATATTTTCTCTACAATTCAGATCAGGCCTCAGAATAATAATGTAGCATTTGGGGAAGAAGATACAAGCTAAGAGAGCAGCTCCAGAGGCCAAAATGGAGAAGATCTCCACAGCCACCATAGATTTCCCTTTGGTGCTCAGGTAGGTGGGGAGGAAAGTGATCCAAACACTGCAAAAGACCAGCATGCTGAAAGTAATGAACTTGGCTTCATTAAAGTTGTCAGGCAAATTCCTAGCCAGAAAGGCCACTGTGAAACTCACAAGGGCCAAAAGTCCTAGATAGGCAAGGACAATGTAAAACATGAAAACTGAACCTTGCTTACATTCCAAGATGATTTCTCCAAACAAGGAATGAAAGTCCCAGCTTGGAAATGGAGGAGAAGTTCCCAACCAGGTGACACAAAGAAGTGCTTGGACCAGGGGACTAACTAAAATGATGGAATTGGTCAGTGGTTTTCCTAGGAGCTTCCTTGCCCTCTTGCCTGGCTTGGTGGCCATGAAGGCCAGAACCACCATGACAGTTTTTGCCAATACAGAGGAAACTGCAAGGGAAAAGAGAATTGCAAAGGCAGATTGTTGGAAGAGACATGTGAGCTTCCCTGGTTGACCAATGAAGAGGAAGGAGCAGAGGAAACAGAGCAGGAGGGAAATCAGAAGGATATAACTTAGGTATCGGTTGTTGGCTTTGACAATTGGTGTATCATGATGTTTATAGAAAATAACCAGGACTGCAGAAGTGATCACAGAGAAAAAGAAAGAAAGAAAAACCAAAATGTGTCCCAAGGGCTCTTGATAGTCAAGGAAGTGGATCTTCTTGGCAATACACTGGTCCTTTTCCTTATTGGGATATTCATCTTCTGGGCAGGATTCACAGTCAACTGCATCTGAAATCAAGAATCTTCATGTAAGGATTTCAGGGGTATCTGCCATGAAACTTATCCTTCCCATAGGGGTGATATGACTGTTCCCTTTTTCTTGCAGCCAACTCACATAATGTGGGATGAAAGGACCCACTGTACAATTTATGGGACATCAAATATGACAAATCATTCTTCATTCATGATGATCCTGGGGATAGGTTAGCCAGAGACCAGGATTTATTCAGTTCCAGCTGTCCACTCACTGGGCATATTCATGACTGCTGTAACTTTCAGTTTGGGATTGTTGCCCATGTCTTTCCCCCACTTTATACTCGACCCCACAGAAGACAGAAGACCAATAGATCTGTTGGCCAGGAATTTTAATTTAATAAACACTAAAGCTTGAACTGCACACCCCACTTCTTCAGGGAAGGATTTGAAGTTGGTTTTCCCAATTCGATATTATGGTAGGAGAAGAAACACAAGTTGAGGATTCATAAATTGAGCCTTGAAATTATCCTGCATGAAATTGCTGAGTAACAGGAAAGGTGGCCTATTGGGCCATAATAGTCTCAGTCATAAATTAAAATGTTCTTCTGAAATTTATGAGTTCTTATTAATCTGATGAAAAATGACAACAATATCAAACAATACTTTGACCTCTTAAATGGCCTCCTCGATTCTGGAAAACCTATGTTTGAAGTCTGGTCTACCTGTCTGATTAGAAAAGGTCCCTTCTGGACAAGTGTCACAGTGGTAGCAGCAAACCTGCTCGCCCTCTGGAACGGTTCTCTTCTCACCTGCCTGGCACCTCTTCCTGCCACACCTTGAAAATGGGAAGGTCTGAAATAGATGACCCAATTAGTGAACATGCTTCATTTATTCATTTCCACATTCTGATTTCCATTCCGTATTCCTATTCCCATTTCTACATTCAGACTGTCTTCAGAAGAACTGGTTCACCAAGTTCTATCCAAAACCAGGAACAGGTCTTGGGGGATTCAAGCCCATAGCACTCCTGACCCAACATGGAATTATGAACATTGGAATTGAGGCCTTGGCCTACGAAGAAACACTTTTACATGTAAAGCAGATTTTTCACCAAATGACTGCCATATTTTCTGACTCAACTGACTATTTTTCAATTAGTTCTATTTTTATTTTACTAAAACAGTTTAAATACAAATCTCCGTTTTTCTTTTAAAGAAGACCAAACAGACAAAACACAAAGCAAACATGACACCATTTTCCTTATGGAAAAACAAAAATGATTCAAAACAACAAGCTAAATCAAAGAAAAAAGAAGAACAGATAATAAGAGAAGAGAACAGCAAGAGGTTAAAACAAATCAGCATTCAGCCAGCTGGTCAGATTTTAAAGTTGAAAATTAAAGTGAAACAACGAATCAAAAGTGAAGTTAAAACCCAGGAATGCGTAAGAAAATGAACTGCTAAGAGGAAGGTGGAGGACCAGTGACTTTCTGACTACTCCCACAGGGACCTAGAATCTTCAAGACTCCCCTTTCCAGATAGGTCTATGACTGTCCAAAAGCTCTCCAACATAGAAAAATGTTCTGAATCCCCAGGACTGAAGGAATCTTTCCCTGAACCTACCACATTTATTTGGAACTCACCTTTGTTGCCCAGGTAATTGTATCAGAGTTAATGATGAAATCCTGCCCTGGATGAGCCCTGGGATTCATTTTTCCAACTTTGATTGGGATAAAAGATTGATTGGGATAGAAAATCCAATTGACAAGATCATAATGAGCAGTTCCCAGTCCATTTTCTAAGAAGGAGACTTCCTCTCCAACACTGTTGTTAAACTGGATATTCCTCAAATAGGGAAGAATCTGAAAAAAAGAGACCTTCAGAATTTGAAGTAATTGGCTGAGAGCTATCCTCAGAAGATTGGTTTATAACTGAGAAGCTAGAAGAGTTCCCTTGGTGGAGATCTAAGGAATCAGGAATAACACCAAATATTTAACTCCAAATTATAGAAGTTGCAAGGCCATCAAACAGGTCAGTCCTAGAGGAGAACAACCCTGACTGCTCTTTAGAAGGACAGATCCTGAAGATGAAACTCAAATACTTTGGCCACCTAATGAGAAGGAAGGACTCACTGGAGAAGAGCCTAATGCTGGGAAAGACTGAGGGCAAAAGAAGAACAGGATGGCAGAGAATGAGGTGGCTGGATGGAGTCACTGAAGCAGTCAGTGTGAGCTTAAATGGACTCTGATGGATGGTAGAGGACAGGAAGGCCTGGAGGAACGTTGCCCATGGGGTTGCGATGGATCGGACATGACTTTACAACTAATAACAACAATAGAAGTTTCTCTTTATTATTGGGTAGCATGGTTTCTTCAACTTCAGTTTTATTAAAATACAATGCATACAGAAATATTAGTGTTACATTCCAAAATTAATCATTTGTGTTTGCTCCTGTGGTACTTGGCTACATGCTTTGCTTTGTCCCAAGGTCTTGTACTTGATAAATTACAATGTATACAATAGCAGGGTTGGAAGAGACCTTGGAGGTCTTCTAGTCCAACCTCCTGCCTAGGCAGGAAACCCTATACCGTTTCAGACAAATGGCTCTCCAGCATCTTCTTAAAGAGTTCCAGTGTTGGGGCATTCACAACTTCTGGAGGCAAGCTGTTCCACTGATCTAACTGTTAGGAAATTTCCCCTCAGTTCTAAGTTGCTTCTCTCCTTGATTAGTTTCCACCCATTGCTTCTTGTTCTACCCTCAGGTGCCTTGGAGAATAGTTTTACTCCCTCTTCTTTGTGGCAACCCCTGAGATATTGGAACACTGCTATCATGTCTTTTTAATAATGATTAAATAATTTGAATGACAACAAGAATAGAGTTCCTCTGGTTTTTTTTTCTAGCTGAGAATACAGCAGAGTAGAATGTAGGAATCAGGTTTGATGAAGTACAGCCACATGGAAAGAAATGCCTGAGCAGTTTCATTTCACTCTCCAGAGAGGTTCAATGTGTACCAGAGGTGGTATTCAGCCAGTTCTGAAAGGTTCTGGAGAAATGGTAGTGGGAATTTTGACTAGTTTGGAGAACCGGCAAACAGGCTGGCCCCACCCCTGCTGCCTCCCAGCCTCCCAGCTGGGGTTGCGCAGTGGTTAAATGCAGCACTGCAGGCTACTTCAGCTGACTGCAGTTCTGCAGTTCGGCTGTTCAAATCTCACCGGCTCAGGGTTGACTCAGCCTTCCATCCTTCCGAGGTGGGTGAAATGAGGACCCAGATTGTTGTTGGGGGCAATATGCTGACTCTGTAAACCGCTTAGAGAGGGCTGAAAGCCCTATGAAGTGGTATATAAGTCTAACTGCTATTGCTATTGCTATTGCTATTCTCTTGTTGCCCTGAACAGGAGAATGGAGCTGAAAAGCAGGTTGGGGGGTGGGGAGGGAATGGGGATTTTGCAGTATCCTTCCCCTGCCATACCCTCAAAGACACACCCACAGAACCGATAGTAAAAAAAAATTGAATCCCACCACTGATCTGTACCCTCAATACAGAAAACTGATGAAATTCAGACAAAGGATTAAGACCACTTTCAGTGCTGCTCTGTGTGCCAGGACAAAGTCTTACTACATTCACACAAAAACCTGGGCAGTACAACAAATGGGAATTTAAACAAATAGGGTGGAGTGATGTAGGATGCTAAGTCATAGAAACATAAACCAAGGTTAAAATGAACGTCTTTTTACAAGTTGGATTTCAGGGCAACATACTGAGGAGACCTGAGGTTGTTCTGAAAATATGTCAACTAGAACTTCTACTGACTTCTTGAAGCATCTTTCTCAAACACAGCCAGATTATTGTTTTAGTATTGTCTGACATTCACTCCCTGTAATGATGACCCTCTTGAGTAACCATTGAAGAATTTTCTGGATTTTGTGACTTCTATCAGTCTTACAGACAACTGATTTGGTTTATCCCCCCCCTTACCATCTTTCAACAAAATATTATACTTAATTCATATTATTTTTAAGAATAATTGCTATGTTAATATGTTTTGAGATGCATTGACATGGTAGCATACAGACATTTCATCAGTAACTGAAGAAATGCATATGGGGGGTTTCCATTCGAAAGATCTGTGGACTGAGTAAAAAGTTCCAGAAATTACCTGCCATGACTGGACATTTGAGATCCTCTTTCCAAGCCTCATCATTGTTGGTTGAGCTCTGGATTCATACATTGCATGTAGCGCATGGGCTGAAGCATAAACAGCATTGTAGATATTGTAACTTTCACTTGCCATTCTTGTTTCAAAAGTGTAATTTGGCAGATTCTGTAGATTCTCTTTTCCTGTACATTGTTTGTCCCACTTTTGAAGGATCTTTCCTGATTTATGGATCTTGCTGTCAAAGACATTTTCCCACCATAGAGGGAGAAAGATGTCTCCATGGGGGTTCAAGGGGTCTAAAGACAGGAGGAAATGGCTGAATTCGGAGACATCCCTAGTGTGGTCCCTAAAATGCAAAGCTCCATGGAAAAGCTTTATATATTTCAATTTGTATTGAGATCCCACCAGACTAAGTTTCCAATGGGAAGTTAAGATCCAAACTTTCCGAAATGATACCTTCCTTAATTTTTCATGAATAGACACAACCACCTGTACGCTACTAATACTACTGTAGTCTCCAAACAGAATCATCACTTCAATTTTAGACCACATTTGGAAAATACGAAATAACTTTGATCTTGCAATAACAATACTATCTACATTCAAGAGTTCAGTGAAGGCCAAGCAAATCTCCTTCTCCTTGAGCATTGGCATCAGCGTTGAAATGAAACGTTCTCCATTGTCATTTTCAGGGGCCACCAGTCCAACCCAGTTCCACTGGAAATACAGGAGCAGCTGGACTAAACCCACATATTGAGAAGACTCCTTGGGGTTAATCCGGAAGAAGGAGGGATAAACTCTTTTGACCCTATGAATAAAATCAAAGCCAACACCAAGCTGGAGAAAGTGAGATTTTTCTATAAAATGCAGAGTAAAGATTTCTATTGATTTTAGATGTCACTATTGTGCAATTGATTTCCCCACCATTCAGGTTTTAGAATCAAGATTAACCTTTTCCCTTCTTGGGAAAAGCCACCAGTTACATATTTTGACTGGCTATCACATGCCAGAAGAGGAAAGAAGAAACAATCAACCTGATATTGAGAATAAATAGGACTAAAAGGATGGATACCCTTTTATGAAGTATAAACCATGAAGAGAGCATGGCGTGTAAAGCATTTCAAAATTATATTATTAACTATCTCTTTGGTTGAAAGGTTGACTTCACTTCCATCCTTCTGAAGTTGATAAATTGATGACCCAGATTGTTGAATGTAACATGCTGACTCTGTAAACTGCTTAGAGAGGGCTGTAAAGCACTGTGAAGCCTTATATAAGTCTAAGTGCTATTGCTAACTATCATCTTTCTATCATCTGCCTGTGCCTGTCTGTCCATCCGTCCATCCATTTTCTGTTTATCTACAATATCTATCTATCACTGTTTATTTGTGTCTATCTCTCTGTATTCTCCCCCCCACAAAGAGCTCCAGCGCAGTGGTTAGAATACAAAATTGCAGGCTGATTCTGTCCACTGCCAGGTATTCAATCCTGACTGGCTCAAGGTTGACTTAGCATTCTATCCTTCCAAGATCAATAAAATGGGGGCCCACATTGTTGGGGGCAATATGTTGACTCTGTAAACTGCTTAGAGAGGACTGTAAAGGACTGTTAACAGAAGTGGGTTGCTACTGGTTCACACCGGTTCGGGTGCACCGGTAGTGGAAATTGGGCATGGGTCGCCGAACCAGTAGGGATGGCAGGCTGGCCCAGCCCCCGAACTGGTTCCCCGGTCACCCATGCCTTTGCCGGAATGTATTTTACTCATTTTTTTTTAATGTGCTGAGCATGCACAGAACATTTATAGGCAATTGTGCAGGTGCAGGCAACATATGGTGCACGCAAAGTGAACTGGCAGTAACACCAACAGCAACACACCCCTGACTGTTAAGAAGTATATGTCTAAATGCTATTGCTCTTTAGAGTTATAGTACACATACATTGATTGACATATAAATCAAATCAATTATTACATACATAGTAAGTCACATACGCCTGATGGAAGAGAGTAAAACTATCTTTTATTTCATCTTTGGCTTCTTTGTGAGCTTTGTGTCTAGTCCATACTCTGTACAATGGAGCCCCCTTACCTGTGGGACCTTGTAGATGCTGAAGATGGAGGCTATCAGCCTTGAGGATTTGGAGCTGAGACCTCCAATGGAGAGCAGAATGTCCCGCCTGTCACATGTATAACCTGGAGCCATTTGGCCTCTTGTGGAGAGCAGGGACAAGCTGCTTAACAAGATATTCCTTTCAGTCTGGCGATTGTCATAGATGTGGAAGCCAAAGGTGATGTTGGGCAGGAGAATCAAATTCTCATTGACTTCCTTAACTGCAAACATCAATGCAAGGAAATGCTGGTAGTTCTTGAATATGACTCTACAGTGAGAAAAAACATTGGGGAACACTGCGGGAAAGTTTGTATGTGTTGGTGGAGTTTGCTTTTCCTTTTAGAGAACTTTTGGAGCAGCAACTCTCAAGTTACTTTGGGTTTGCATTTTTTCCATGATTTTCCATGATTAAACTTGGATGGTTTTGTGAAAAAGGAGAAAAGCCCTTCCATCCATATCATGATTGTTTTATACCCCTCTATCATCCCTCCCATCTTCAATTTGCTCCAGTGGCTGTAATCCTTCCCAATTGCTCTTCTTTCACCCCACTAATTGAGGATCTTTCTTGGAGAAGCTTCTTCGTGTATGGTAAACATTGCTGATACCAGGACTACCGGGGGGGTCACCTCAAAGATTTATAGTAGGGCATTATTCATGAGCAATTTAGATTCCAAAATGGAGATATATATTTTTTTACAATTCCTAAACTCTGGGAAAAGATTGAGCTTTTATTTGAGTTTTCCATCCTGACTTGAAATAATATTGTAATTCAACTTCCTCACTAGGCCAGCACCATTTCTAATGTGTTGTACCTGTTTACGTTTGTTGTTCTTAATCATCTTCCTGATGAATAATTCTGGAATTCCAGCCTATTTCAAGAGCTTGGTACTTTATTGAGAAAAGCAGAAAATGTGAACTACTCTAGGACACTGCAAAACACCAGAAGAAATGTTTCGGAAAGGAGTTCCTGAGTTTAAGACAAACTGAACCTACATATTTCTACATATTTCCTCTCCAGATGAAACTTACGCAAATCGTATAGAAAGCATGAATGGGTCACTTTGAAAATCTGGGACTTTGGATGAAATGATGGTTCTCAGAGGCAAATTCCCAGCAATAATGAGAGCACCAGGCCTATGGTAGCTTTTCTGTGGTTGGAAATACTTCCTCAACACACATCTGGTTTGCATCTTCTTTGCAGAGGTTGGAGGCAGGAGCCCGAAGTTCAGCAGCAGCAGGAGAGGCAGCCCAGTCATTCTTGCCACCTTCCCCCTAGATCGGAAAACAAGGGTTCTGCAGCAGCTGAATTGCAGGTAGCTCTTGAAATCTCACAAAAGCTTTTAGCACAGTAGACACCACCCATGCCACTTGGATGGCAACAGGGCAAATTTATATCCACAGTGCTTTCTCTTACCTGTCCTTGGGCTGCGACCAAAGAAGAAAACAAAGCATGTGAGTCTCCTTCAAACCCAGGAGTTAGCCCCCTGCAGGATAAGATAAAGTGATACATCCTGCTCCCTCCTGGAAAACTCAGAAATATTTCTTAAAGCAAGTTTTATCTTGGAAGATTTGTGTAGAAATCCACAGGGGATACATTAAGAATTACTATTCTTCTGATGACTGCAATTGTCCTACTCTCTTAGTGATAGCTTCTCTTTATACTTCAGAATGGAAAACATGTTTGTGTCTCCTTGTTGTCATCCACAGAGCAGATGAACCTATAATATATTCTTAGTATACAAGGACAGATATGACATCATTGCCTTTAGTGAAACTTCTTGGGATGAAATCCATGATTGGACCATAGAACCTGAGGGATTTAAGCTGTTCAAGAAATAGTTCTATTCCATCCCTGTGTTGATTATCTCATCCTTGGATTCACACTGGAAGTTTTTAAGAAGAGACTGGATAACCATTTGTCTAAAATGATATAGGATTTCCTGCCTAAGCAGGGAGTTGGACTAGAAGACCTCCAAGGTCTCTTCCAACTCTATTATTCTATTCTATTCTATTCTATTCTATTCTATTCTATTCCATAGTGAGATTCATTTTTTTTACTACTGGTTGTGTGGGAGTGGCTTGGTGGGCGTGGCTGGGGAAGGTTACTGCGAAATCCCCATTTCCTCCTGATCAGCTGGGACTCAGGAGGCAGAGAATAGATGGGGGTGGGCCAGTCAGAGGTGGTATTTACCAGCTCTTCGAGCTACTCAAAATTTCCACTACCGGTTCTCCAGAATAGGTCAGAACCTGCTGAATTCCATTCCATTCCATGTTTATATTCCCTTACATTTTCATGCAGTCCCTTTCTTAATGGGAAATCATGCATTCACTTTTCACAATTTCAATGAAATATCATTTTACATTTCCCTCCCTGTCTAAGAGCAGCTAAAGCATCCTCATTCTTTAGACAACAAGAAAAGGGGAGATTGAACAGAATTGTGGGGTTAGTGAACATTCAACCCTCCAAAGCCAAAATAGACCTTTACTCATAGACTGTGGAAATATACACACTCCTAAATGCTTCCCTGCAGGAAGGGACATGGGTTCAAATGCCCCATGGGAGTCCGACAACGAATCAGAATACATTTTTTTACACAGAAACAGGCAACAGAGAGGTGGGGCCGAAGTGTTGTCCCCAATTCGGGTCTGAGCCTGGTGCCGAAGCCAATGATGGACACCAGACACGAGGTGCAGGTTTTCTGATTGCTTTTTATTGGAGTACTCCAAGAAAAAGGGTTCCTGGTCAAAAGGCCAAGAAAAACCCAGAACAAAGGATTAAGAAAGCTTTATACATTTTCACTAAAGGAGAAGGCGGGACAAGGTGAAATAATAAGAAATATTCTCTAATAAACATTTTAGCAGTAATTCTACAATTTGTTCTATTGGTCTCTAGCTGTCCCATTCCTAAGCCTTGCCTAATGAATGCCCCAGGAGTTATCGAATAGACATTTCATTTGTTTCCGGCCATCTCTATTCCTAACTTTTAGCTGAGGTCTGCAAGTTGTCTAATTCTTGTTGCTTTTATCAACTTTAATAATTGCTACAAGCTTTACACATGCATATTTCCTGTTGATAAGCATCCTTTATTCTTGCCAGACAGACAGACACACACCCCAATTACAGTCTTCTTAATTTACTTTCAAGTATATGCCATGACCTTGCTTTAGCAGCTAGCCATCAGAACAGAGTCTAAAAACCCCAGCAAGCCCCTTCTTTGTTCTCTTCTTCTTCACCCAACATCTGGAAGCATGTGACCCCCCCTTTTCTGTTCAGGAACTCAAGCCATGTGGTCCTGTCCACCATTAAACCATCTTTTCAAGCAGCCTCCATGTTTCCAGTGTCTTTTCCCCCACTTGGAGCTGAACCCAGGAGGACATTTCTTCCAACAGGAAGAAACACAATGGAGGGGGAAATGATGCATGCATATTTACAAATGATAACATGATTGCCATGCGAAGAAGAGACTTCTTAGGGGTTTTTTACAGGGGTTTTTAAATCAAATTTTAAGGTAGGATGGGGGGTTGATCCAGATGTCTCATCGATTAGGCCTCCTCCGTATTCCATCTGCCGGTCAATGCTGACTGGCAACTACGCGGAGGAGAGCCTTCTCGGTGGTAGCTCCGACCTATGGAACGATCTCCCCGTGGAGATTCGTATCCTCACCACCCTCCAGACCTTCCGCACATCCCTCAGAATCTGGCTATCCCGTCAGGCCTGGGGCTAAGACTGTAACCCGCCCGAATGGTATGAATGTTGTGTTTTTAATTATGTATTGTCTTATATGTTAAAAGTTTGTCTCCCCCTCCCCATTGGGTTGTGAGCCGCCCTGAGTCCCCCCAGGGAAAAGGGCGGCATACAAATAAACTCTACAATCTACAAACTCTACAATCTACAGGCTTGGGGGGGGGGGTCTGCCAGGGCACAGGCCAGAGCTAACTAATGGGCACAGGTCGGGAGTGCTGGGAAGGGTTGGGATTCTGGGGAAGACATTAAGACATTCCATTGGGGGGGTTTACCATCTCTACTGTTTGTGGGAGAGGTAGATATGGTGAGGGCCGAGGGCCAAATTATGTTCGGGGGATGCGGGTTCGCTGTTTAAGAGCGTTCGTGCATTCCGACCCTCATCACCCTTCTCGCACCCCCGGGTGCTTAGGTTACCTGGACCCTGGTCTCCAGCTGGTGTTGCTTAATGCCAGGTTCGTGGTACATAAGGCTCCCTTCATTTATGACCTCATACAAGAGGGTACAGTGGATCTGGCATGCATTACGGAGATCTGGTTGGGCCATGAGGGGGTAGTTCCCCTTAGTGAATTATGCCCACCAGGCTTCACTAGCCTCTAAAAATGCCCTCTACAGGAGGCGAGAAAATACGTGCCTCATTTGCATAAGGAATTCTTTGCTTGTTAACCCTTGCTTAACTCTTAAAAGGCGAAAAATTCCTTATGCAAAAGAGGCCCCTAGTTCTCTGGCCTCCTCCTAGTTAATACTGAGAGCAGACACCAAGCCACTGTGACTTGAAATCTGGTAGCAACTACCCTGGCTTTAATTATTTAAAAAAAAATTATTTAAAATTCTTTATTTTCCCTGAGGAGACTGGTGAGGCCCCACCTCCCTTGCCTCTAGTGACTGCACATCCCTGATTATATGATGGATTTATTATATGATGGATTTATACAAAATATATTTTCAGCTGCTCAGAGTCACCTGCATGTGACTTGGGTGGCTAGAAAAAAATGTTTAATCAATAAATATTCTCATATTTGATATCAATTTATATTACTCAGATAATCATTGGGACCTTATCAGGGACATCTGGCAAAATGCCTCAATCCAAGTAAAATTTCCCAATCCCAGGACAAATCAGAGATTCTTGTGCCTCATTATAGTCTCTCTACAATTCAGATGGGGCCTCAGTAGGATAATGTAACATTTGGGGAAAAATATGCAAGCCAAGAGACCAGCCCCAGAGACCAAAATGGAGAAGATCTCCACAGCTACCATGGATTTCCCTTTGGTGCTAAGGTAGGTGGGGAGGAAAGTGATCCAAATGCTGCAGAAGACCAGCATGCTGAAAGTAATAAACTTGGCTTCGTTAAAGCTGTCTGGCAATTTCCTGGCCAGAAAGGCCACTGTGAAACTCACAAGAGCCAGAAAACCCAGGTAGGCCAGGACAGTGTAAAACATTGAAGCTGAGCCTTCATTACATTCCAAGATGGCCTCTCCTGCCAAGGAATGGAAGTCCATGTTGGGAAATGGGGGAGAAATTACCAACCAGGTGGCACAAAGAACTGCTTGGACAAGGGGACAGACTATGACAATAAAGTTGGTCAGTGGTTTTCCTAAGAATTTCCTTGCCCTGTTTCCAGGCTTGGTGGCCATGAAGGCCAGAACCACCATGACAGTTTTTGCCAAGACAGAGGAAACTGCAAGGGAAAAGAGAATGGCAAAGGCAGTTTGTCGAAAGAGGCAGGTGAGCTTCCTGGGCTGACCAATGAAGAGGAAGGAGCAAAGGAAGCAGAGTAGGAGGGAGACTAAGAGGATGTATGTCAGATCTCGATTGTTTGCCTTGACGATTGGGGTGTCACGATGTTTAAGGAAAATTGCCAGGACTCCCAATGTGATTGCAGAGAGAGAAAGTGTAAGCAAAGCTAAAGCATATCCCAGAAGCTCTTGATAGGCAAGGAAGTGGATCTTTTTGGCAATGCAGTGGTTCTTGTCCATGTTGGGATATTGGTCTTCTGGGCAGGGATCACAGAATGCTGCATCTGAAATCAAGAGTCAGTTTATTTTTGATGGTGTATCAAAAAGGGCAAATCATCCTTCAATATTGATTATTGTGGGGAGAGGTTAGTTTGAGACAAGCATGTTTCTACCTTTTAGGATCAAGTTCTCTACATTGTATTTTACATAGACTTAGATATTTATTTATTTATTGCAGGGAAGGGCAGGCAGACTGAGTTAGATGGGTCTCCTGCTTCCCCAACAGGTCTGTCTATCTCCTGGGAGAGTGATAGCACTGGCAGAAAAAACACACCCTAAATAATGAAAATCAAAGGTTCAACCTCACATCCCACTGCTTCATGAAAAGTTTCATATCTGGTATTCCTGCATGTAATTAGATCAGAGCTGGGTTGCTGCCAGTTTGGCCAAACCGGTAGTGGAATTCAGGCCTGGTTCCCAAAACCAGCAGCAACCCAGGCCTGACACAATCCGAAACCGGTTTGCTGGTGTCTTCTGCTATTGCCAGCATGGTTCTGCACGTGCACAGAGCAATTTTTAGTCAAATGTGCATGCACAAGCTATGGGCAGCTAGTTCAGGAACCCACCCCTGAGTTAGATGTAAGAGTAAAACTAGAAAGTCTAGAAGGGAACTCATGAATTGTGCCCTGAAACTACCCTGCATTAAATTGCTGAGGAGCAGGAAAGGTGGCCGGAAGATGGGAAAAGGCCAATTTAGATCCCTGAATAGAAATTCTGTTGAAAAGCATGAATAGGTTGAAAAATGTTAATGTACAAAAAATGACAACAAAATTGATGTTTGTTTTTACTGAATGGCTTCCTTGATCCTGGAAGATCTACGTAGAAAGTTTGCCCTACCTGTCTGATTAGAAATGGTCCCTTCTGGGCAAGGGGCACATTGGTAGCAGCAAACCTCCTTGCCCTCTGGAACCCTTCTCCTCTCTCCTGCCTGGCACCTCTTCATGCCACACCTGGCAAAGGGCACCTTCTAAAAAAAGAAAAAAGAAATACTGTAGATGTCTTCAACAATGCTTCATTTATTCATTTCTCTATATTTTTCTTTCATCATTAGAATATCTTCAAAAGCAATTCAAAGACAATTCAACCACCAATGGATTCTGGAGATTGGAACTAGGGTTTGGAATACAAAAGAAGGTCTTAAATTGAACTATAGCTTTTCTGAAGGAAACAATGATGGAGATCCAACTGATGCGAATGGTCCATGGAAATAACTCATGGCTGCTCCATTTGCATCCTTGGTTTCAAGAATTCCTTCCTGATCTCAACCATTTTTCATCTGTCACAAATCAGACCTCAAATATGTTACATGCAAACAGCTTTTCCATGAAATGGTTGCCACATTTTTGATTCCCTAACCTGTTCTCCAGTAAGGGGGATGTTTTGAATCCCCAGAAGAGAATGACTCTTTTGCTAGATTTATTTTACCTTCTCACCTTTTTTGCCCAGACAATTGCATCCGAGTTAATGATGAAACCTTGTCTTGCAGGAGCCCCAGAATCTATTTGTCCAATTTTCACAGGGAAAAAAGATTCTTGGGGAAGAGAACCCAGTTGAAAAGATCATAACAAGAAGATCCCAGTCCATTTTCTGAGAAGTAGATTTCATCTCCAGCACTGTTGTTAAATTGGATGTTCCTCAAATAGGGAAGAAGCTGAATGAAAAGAAACCTTCAGAAATTGCTAATACTTTCCACACCTCTAAGAATTTTTTTCCTTACAGTGCCTGCCCTGATTTGTGACTACAGTGGTCATAGAGGTCCATTCTTTATGATTAGATGCAGACCCCCACACACAGAGACACAATTTCATGAATTTTAGACCACATTTATTTGTATTGATTTCTTTCAGTCATGTTTATATTTATACCTGCTATCTTGTACATGTTTGACAAGCTAACATATAGAAATACATTGAGTCAAGTTCTCCGTGCTAAATTGACCAAGGCTGGTTTCACACAACAAGCAGTTCAGTGCAACAAATGGCAAACAAAACACATGGGATGGGATCACACAGCATGATAAGCCACAGTAACATAAATCAGGGTTATAATCAATTCAGTCAAGTGTCTTTCTCTAACTTGATTCAGGCTACAACGTGAAGGAAATGGAGGTGGTTCTGCAAATATGTCTAGTAGGACTTCAGTTGACCTGCTGAAGCATCTGGCAAAATTGTCATCTTGCTCTGGATCCCTCTATGCAGTGGCCACTCCATGAAAGTCTCAAAACCTTTGAATACTTCTGAAAACTTTTGGAAAGGCCATACATCCATGAAACTTAGGTACAATTGGTTTCTTTTATTTCTCCTTCCCCCTTCTACCCCTATTGAATCAAACACTATACTTAATCTGTGTTATTCTTGTTTTTAAAATTAGTTGTGCTTTAATCTTCTTTGAGATGCAGTGATATAATACCATACTGCTATTTAACCAATAATTCAACATACGTTTCCCTGAAAATTCTTAGTGAAGAGAAGAGAAGAAACTAGAAACTATAGTCTACAGACTGAACAATCTAGGCAAAAATCAAAGATATCACTGAGAATCTTGCTAAAATAATCAACCCCAGAGATTACTACACATTTCTTCCCCTTGTTCTACATGCAGGAGACCAATAATACAACAAATAATCTAAAAACAAAAACAAACTAGGGAAATTAGTTAAATAATTAGAAACACAGATGGTGTTTTCATATATATGTCCAACAAAAGACCAACATCCAATGAGGGAGCTAATGATTTTAGAAATGGTTACAAACTTAAAACTGGTGTCATCAAGAGAACTTTGGTTTCAGAGACCATGGTCTGCATTACCTACATAAAAGTCTCCTGGCAAGGGATCGATTGCAGCTCACAAGAACTGGAAAGAATATATATGGAAAATGACTGGTTCATCTAATCACAAGTCCTTTAGGCTAAAATTTAGTGGGGAAGGGGGCGATTTTCATGACCTTTATAACTTAATTCCAAGCAAAAATCTGATCATATAAGGATGTAGGGAGTAAAGAGAAGAAAGAAAGAGAAAAAAAAAACATAGGATGAACTTGAGGTGTACTTGGTGGGATGAAATTCATGATGAAAATTTAAAGGGCAAATCAACGCAAGAAGCCTGGGGAACTCTGAAAAATACAGTTATAAATGCCCAATCTAGTTCAATACCACTAAAAAAGAAAAACAAGAAAAATCTAGGATGGTTGCACAAAGAACTCTCAGACTAACTGAAGGAAAAAAGGACAAGTACAACAATTTGAAAGAGGAAGACATAATTAAGGCAGAATGCAGAAAAAGCTTGAACCTGCAAAGATGAAGTTAGGAAAGCTAAGGCTTTGAACAAAGTAAAATTTGCAAATGTAAAAAACCATTTTTTAAAAAGTTTATTTCATCACATAAAAAAACAAGAAAAGAGTAAAAGAAAAAATTGGTCCAATAAAGGGAGAAGATGGCAAGGAGGCAACGAGCACAGGGATAAAATTCATTTACTGCATCTTCTTTACACTAAATGATATAATAGTGTAACCTGAAAGACACTTTACACTACTCAGCTTACCAAAAACAGAACCATAGAGACAGATTAGGAATGCAAATTAAGCTACCCAAAAATAAGGTAAAAGAACACTTGTCAGCTCTAAACTACATCCCAGAGTTCTGAAGAAACTGGCAGATGTGATTTCAGAACCTTTGAAACTCATCTTTCAAGGTTCTTTGATCACCAGGGAACTATCTGAGAACTGGGAAAGATCTGATGTGGTCCTCATTTTCAGAAAAGGAGAGGTGGGGTGAAAACAGATCCTGGAAATTACAGACCAATCAGCCTGACATTAGTACGTGAGAAGATATTGGCAAAGATAATCAAGCAACAAATCTGCAAACACCTAGAACAGACAAGATTATAACCAGAAGTCGCAATGGTTTCATAAATAGATCATGCCAAACAAATTCTATTTCATTCTTTGACAAAATGTTCACATTAGTAGGTCAGCGAAATGTAGTAGATGTAGTATACTTTTCTTTCAATAAAACATTTGATAAAGTAGACCACAACCTATTTCTTGGCAAGCTAGTAATGTGTGAGACAGGCAGCACAATGACCAGTTGGTTTTTTAGTTTCTGACAAATCGTGTTCAACAAGTACTCCTCAACAGAACTATATCTACATGGAGGCAAAAACATTGTGTGGCAGCAACGAAGAAAAGCCAATGCAATCATAGCCTGTATTAGAAGATGGATAGAATCAAAATCACATGAAGTTCTAATACCACTTTACAAAACCTCAATAAGGCTACATTTGGAATACTGCAACCACTTCTGGTCACCACAACATTAAAAAGATGTGGAGACTCTGGAAAGAGTGCAGAGAAGAGCAACAAAACTGATTAGGGGACTGGAGGCTAAGACATCAGAAGAATGGTTACAGGAATTTGGTATGTCTAGTCTAATTAAAAGAAGAACTATGGGTGACAAGATCGCAGTGTTCCCATACTTGAAAGGCTCCTATGACTATGACGGGTTCAAGCTATCTTCCAAAGTACCAAAAGGTAAGACAAGAAACAATGGTTAACCAAGGAGAGAAAAAACTTGGAATTAAGGAGAAATTTCCTAACAGTGAGAGCAATCAACCAATAGAATAGCTTGCCTTCAGAAGTTGTGAAGGTTCCATCACTGGAGATGTTGAAAAAGAGGCTGGACAACCATTTGTCTGAAATGACATGGGGTCTGTTGTTTGAGCAGGGGGTTGGGTTAGAAGACCTCCGAGGTCCCTTCCAACTCAATTATTCCTTTCTACACATGGGAAATTTCCTCTCTATGTTGGCTCTAAGGAGCTGTGGACTGGATTAAAAAAAACACAGAGATTACCTGCCATGACCGGGCATCTAAGATCCTTTTTCCATGTCTCATCATAGCTGATCGAGCTCCTGATCCATGCATTGCATGGAATGCATGTGCCACAGCATGAATGGCATTGTAGATATTGTAACTTTCACCTGTCATGCTTGTTTCAAACATGTAAGTTGGCACACTTTGTAAATTCTCCTTTCCTGTACATGGTTTTTTACCCTTTGGAAGGATCTCTCCTGGCTTCTGAATCTTGCAGTCAAAGATCAGTTCCCACCATAAAGGGAGATAGAAATTCCCTTGTGGGTTCAAAGGGTCTAAAGACATGAAAAAATCTCTGAATTCTGAGACTTCTCTGGTGTGGTCCCTAAAATGCAAAGCACCATGGTAGTGATTTATATGAAACAATGTGTATTCAGAGTTAATCACATTAAGTTTCCAATTGGATGTAAAGATCCAAACTTTCAGTAAAGATGCATATGTCCTTTTTTCATAAGCAAACATGACTATCTGTATATTTGTAGCAGCACTGTAGTCTCCAAAAAAAATAATCACTTCACCTTTTGACAAAGTGTTGAGTATATGATATAAATTTGTATCTTCATCAATGTACATTTCAAATTTCATTATTTCAGTGAAGGCCAGGCAGATCTCCTTCTCCTTGAGCATTGGCGTCAGAGATGAGACAAAATGTTCCCCACCGTCATCTTTGTTGGCCAGCAGTCCAACCCAGTTCCACTGGAAATACAGGAGCAGCCAAACTAAACCCTCATGCTGAGCAGATTCACTGGGATTTATCCGGAAAAAGGAAGGATAAACTCTTCTACCTCCTTGAGTGAAATCAAAGCCAACACCAAGCTGTAGAAAGTGAGAATATTCTTTCAGAAACAAAGTTAAGTTTTATGGTGACTTTAAATTTCACCATTATGTAGTTAGCTGCTGATACAGTTTTACAGAGGAATTATTGGGTCTGTCATCTGCACCTCTATAACCATCTGGTTTGGTTCTGCAACCCAACAAGACAGACACAGACTTCAGAGGATAATCAGAAGTGCAGAAAAAACAATTACTGCCAACCTGCCTTCCATTGAAAACCTGTACACTGCAGGAGTCAAAAAGAGGGCCGTGAAAATATTTACAGACCCCTCACATCCTGGACATAAACTGTTTCAATTCCTACCCTCAAAACGACACTATAGAGCACTGCACACCAAGACAACTACACAAGAATGTTTTTTCCTGAACGCCATCACTCTGCTAAACAAATAATTCCTTCATCACTTCCAAACTATTCACTAAAGCTGCGTTACTATTAGTCTTTTCATCGTTCCTATCACTCATCTCCTCCCACTTATGACTGCAGGACTGTAACTTTGTTGCTTGTATATTTACGATTTTATATTGATATTGATTGTTTCCTGATTGCTTATTTGTACCCTATGACTATCATTAAGTGCTATGCCTTATGCTTCTTGATGAATGTATCTTGTCTTTATGTACACTGAGAGCATATGCACCAAAGATAAATTCCTCGTGTGTCCAATCATACTTGGCCAATAAAGAATTCTATTCTGTTCTATCTGTCCCACCAGACAGGGTGACACCTTTGAGTGACAAGCTTCATGTTCCTCTGTTCTTAGGAAGAGTTACCAGTTACCTGTTTTGCCTGGCTGTCATAGGTCAGAAGTCAAAGGAAAAAAAAACATGTACTTGATATAGATAATAAACTGGAGTCAAAGGTACAGAAAGTTGATAAACTCGGGAATTTATAATGCCTTTTGGCAAATACAGCCTTTCAGAATTATGTCAATAATTTGCAATTATTTAAATATGTATCCTGATATACAACAAAGAAAAATCAATTTGACTTTAGACTGGATTATCTAAGTCATATATCCCTATTATGTTCCCCCCCCCCCAACACTTTTGTTTTTATCCCTGGATACTGTGTGTTTCTGTTTTTTGTGTACTCCATACTATATTGTTTGTTTGTTTGTTTATTGGATTTATGTGCCGCCCTTCTCCCAAAAGGCTCAGGGTGGCATACAACATTAAAAAAACACATATTACAAAAGTTAAAAAGGAAATTAAATAAAGTATCTAAAAACAAACCCAATTAATATTAACAATAAAATTTTTAAAAAATCAATTAAAATTAATAATTAAATTAATCATTTATTTTATTCTGTTCATGCCAGGCCGGCTTGCGGGATATCCAGTGTAGCCCCCTTACCTGTGGGAATTTGTAGATGCTGAAGATGGAGGCCATCAGCATTGAGGATTTGGCGTTGTGACCTCCAAAGACAGAGAGCACAGGGTGCCGCTTGTCACATTTGTAACCTGGAAATATTCGATTCCATGTGGAGAGCAGGGTGAGGCTGTGTAAGAAAATCTTCTTCTCAAACTTCTGATTGTCATAGAGGTGGAAGCCAAGTGTGATGTTGGGGAGGAGAAGCAGTTCCTTGTTCACCTCCATGACAGCAAACATCAAGGCCAGGAACTGATGGTAGTTTTTGGGTAGGTGTCTATAGTGAGGAAAAGATTGGGGAACATTATAGGAAAGGTCTTGTGTACCGGAGGAGTTGGCCTCGCCTTTTTTCTGTGTCCTTGGAGCAGGAAGTGAGAAATTTCCTTGAGCTGTTTTGGCTTTTTAAAGGATGGTTGTACTTGAATAGTACAAGTATAGATTTCTGAGTAAGGATAAAAGCCTGTCCGTCCTTATCCCAAATAATTTTAGATTCCTTTATTTTCCCTCCTTTCTTCACTTGGCTGAAATCCTCCCCAATTGCTCCTCTTCCTCCCTAATCAGTTTGTTTCTCCCTTGGAGCAGCTTCTTCAGGTCTGAGCAAAAGACTCCAGTGAGGATCCCAGCTCAGATTTTCTAAGGGCCATTATTCATCCGCTCTGCTGATTCCAAAACTGAGGGATTTTTTGGGCAGTATCCACACTGGAAAAAGATTGGACAATTCTTTGAGGTTTTTTCCTGTGACTTTATGTCCAAATTAATATTATAAGTCAACTTCTTTACTAGGTCAGCAAAGTTTCCAAGGTGTTTCCCCTCCCTACTTTTATATGGTTGATAATCTTCCAGATGAAAACATCTGGAAAGACAGTCATGCCCCAGAACATAATTTGTGTATAAACTGTTGTTCTCTGTCTATTCTCAGGAACAGTTCTGGAAACACAGGGAAATCTAGACTATTTCTCGAATTTTCCTCCTTATTGAAAAAAGGACAAAGATCTGAAGATCTCTAGAATGAGTATTTCTTAAAAGGGGCTTTTAATCCAAAGAAAAGAAAATGATCACCTACATCTTTCCCCTTCAGGTGAAACTTACGTGCTGTAATTAATAAGATGAAATGGGTCCTCTTGAAAATCTAGTGATTTGGACCCCACTAAAATTGACAGGGGCAAATTCCCTCCAATGATCAGATCACCACGCTTGTAAAATTGCCATTCATCTTTAAACTTTACATGTTTTTTCAATGGACACATTGTTTGAATCTTCTTAGCAGTAACTGGAGGTAGGAGCCAGAAGAGCAGCAGCAACAGGAGAGGCAGCCCAGCCATTCTTCTCACCTTCCCTCCTAGATCAGATATGAAGGTTTCGTTTGTGCAGAAGCTTAACTGCAGGTAGCACTTGAATTCTCAACACAGCTGAATTGCAGCGAGTATTTGAAATACCATCAGAGCTTTAGAACAATCGCCAGCTTCGGTGCCTTCTGGATGGCATCAGGTCAAATTTATCTGATGTCTCCTTGCATTAACACATTTCCATTTTATCACTTTATTTCACCCTATCTGTCCTTTTCCGAAATGAGACTATGTGCTGTATTTTATTTTATAGAATAACAGTGTTGGAAAGGAGCTTGGAGGTCTTCTAGTCCAACCCCCTGCTAAGGCAGGAAACCCTATTCCATTTCAGACAGATAGTTATCCAATCTCTTGTCTAAAACTTCCAGTGTTGGATCATTTACAACTTCTGGAGGCAAGTTGTTCCACTGGTTAATTGTTCTAACTGTCAGGAAATTTCTCTTTAGTTCTAAGTTGCTTCACTCCTTGATTATTCCCACCCAT